>NC_048218.1:127562203-127838962 GCF_002007445.2 Ailuropoda melanoleuca | reverse complement strand
GCCCGGCCCCCGCCCTCGGGCTCGCTCGCCCGCACCTCGGGCGGCGCGGGGCGCACGCCTCCCGGGGCCCCGGCGCCGCAGCGCAATTCCCACCCGGGAGGGCCGCCGAGGGGCGCGAGCCGGAGGAGAGGGTGGGCCTGGGGGTGCTGTCGGGGGCCACGGGGTCAGCCAATCTACAGCAAGGGACGGAGAAACCTCGGAGAGCGAGAACCTCCCGCCCAGCTGTCTGGAGGAGCACAAGGAGGAGACCATCCCCTCTGGCCCTCAGATTTCCCTCTTTTTCCTGAGAGGAGGCGCGGGGGGAGGAAAGGGGTGGTGGGGCCGGCGCTAGCGCCGGCTTCTTTGTCTGCGCCGCCTGCGCCCCGCGCCCCTCGGGGCTCGCCCGCCTCGGAGCCGGGCGGCCTGCACTTGTTCTGGGGATCCGCCCGCGGCCCCGAACCGCGAGGGGCCCCTGCGCTCCCTTTCCATCCAGGCTTGGGGTCCCTCCCGCTGCCCCCCGCCCGGCTCCTCGCCGCAGTTACTGAGCCTCATCTGTAGCCGGATTTTAAATGAGATTAAGCGAAAGTGGAATTGGCAGCCTCAAGTGGTGCCTGGAAATGGTGATTTGTGCAGCTCGGGTGTGGGGAATCGTGTGGCACGAAGGGCTGGCGGAGCTGAGCCCCGACAGGCGCCCTTCGCTGGACTGTTCTGTTATTCATTGCTGCTGGGTTCTTCAGGCGGAGAAGGTTGTAATTTTTTAAATCCGTGTTTATTTCCTTTAAATGTCAGCTACGACCAATGTCCCTGAAATGGGGGAAGGGGAAAACGTTCTGGGGAGATGCTGGCAGTGGTGATTGAAGCGGGTGGTAATGAGCTGCTGCACATGAGACTGCGGGGAAGTGAAATAAAAAGCACGTTTTTTAACTGAGGACGGCTGGCAGGAGCCCTGCGGCATCCGGAGATGGGGAAGCTGGGTTGCCAGGTTTTAATGCTTCTCCCCACCCACCCTTGGCTTACCACCAAGCCCAGATAAACCCGCACGTACAGAAATGAGTAGATTATAAAACTGGAAGGAATAGTGTCTTTGCCTATTTGATGGGTGGGGGTGCGAAAGGCAGGGGCCAAGGGGAGACCTCTGTAGTCATTCGGTTGCAAAAGGAAGAGATTGTTCTTCTTCCTCTTACCCAGACCGAGTTCAGACAGGCAGAAAGGGCCCACTTCGAGCTCCTTCTGATTTTCCTTCCTCAGAACCCCCGAGGGCCTGACTGCTATATATGTTTGATGTAATGATCGTTACCACTGCAGCTCTGTGCTGGGTGCAGGCTACATGGGCTGTAGGTAAATTACCACATGTAATACACCATCCCCAGAGGCAGAAATTATCCCCATTTCACAAGGGAAGAAACAGAAATGTTAATTTGCCCAGTATCAGTAACAAAGGCTGGATGCAAGACAGCGTGGCTGCTGGCTTTAAAGGCTCTCATCCAGAACTGCCCTGCAACCATCTACAACCTTAGCAAGAAGGAAAACCACCACCACCACCACCTATTCACAGCAGGGAATGTTACCCCAAACAGAATTACAAGAAACTCACCCCACAGCTGGCATGACCGTTACCATGTCTTCCTGTCCAGTTATGTGAATATAACCTAACACAAAATGAATCACTTCTAGAAAGAATCCAAAACTATTGCACATTTTTAGCTAACACTTTTAAATGTTTGTTATGTGCCAAAGTACTGTCCTAAATACTTCATAGACTAAGCTCTTCTAATCCTCATAACAACTTTATGGGGAAAGTACTATTAATATCCTCATTGTACATATTATGAAAATGAAGCACAGAGAGGTCAAGTAACTTGTCCAAGGTCACACAGCTGACAAGTGAAAGAGCCATGACTTGAACAGTCTGATTCCAGAGTCCCAGCACTTAACCACTGCAAACCACTTCTAAGGAATGCATGTTGGTGTTGTTAGAGGGGTGGGAAAAGAACTATTCTTTATTAGTATCAGATTACCTCACTTAATCCTTACATTACACCTGTGAAGTAAATATAATTATCTTCACTTTTTAGAAAAGAAAGTTGAGATTCACAGAAGTTAAGTGATTTGTCAAGGCCACTCAGTAAGAAGAGGAGTCTGGTATCAAATCCGGCCATGCTTGTTCCCAAGGTTGCTGCTTTAAATAAATTGTCTTTAGGGGCACCTGGGTGGCTCAGTCAGCTGAGTGTCCGACTCGGTTTCGACTCAGGTCATGATCTGATGGGTTGTGAGACTGAAATCCGAGTCAGGCTCTGAGCTTAGCGACAGTCTGCTTGAGATTCTCTCTCTCTCTCTCTCTGCCCCTTACCCCACTCAAACGCACGGTTGCTCTCTCGAATAAATAAATAAAATCTTTTTTAAAAATCGTCTTTAGTAAAAGCACCGATAATTGGTCCAGGACATAACTGGCACTTAATTCCCAGAAGGTTCCAACTCCCAGAGGTCTCCCTCTTTTTGTTTTATAAGTACTTTCTTGTGTATCTTACCATGGCTTTCTTAGCATTCAATTTATGTAACCAAGTTTATTTTCCAATCTTCCCCTTTTTCGGTGCTTTCTTAATTTTTTACAACATTACCTTCGATTGCCTTGCATTTTGGTGACTTTTATACTCTTAACTACTCAGGTTCAAATCTCTGACTTCAGCCCCATGGTTGTTCATTAACAGGCACAGAGACTGTTTAAATAATGCCCTGAGTGGTGTAGAGTTGCTTAAGAAAGGGGTAGATGCTGGTACACCCCACTTAGCAGTGCTTTGGACAAGCATGAGTACTTCTACTCTTACAATAATAGAGGTCCAAGTTCACACATCTCTGATACTTTCATGGTTAAACCCAGTTCAATTACCTATTAATTAATACTTTTAAATAATCTTAAAAGTAAATCAGGAAAATACACAAGATCTATACAGAATCACCTTGAACATCAAGAATTAGCATCTTCCTAGTAGAGTCGTTTACTTTAAGTCCCACAAAGTAGGTTCCAATTCAAAACTTCCAGTTTCCCAGCTCCTGTGCGAAGACTTAAATCTTATTTCTATTCAGTGAATCTTAATAAACATCTTCAAGAATATTTGGTCCAGAAAATCTACAAGCCTTCAAACTAAATAGAAAAATAGAGAAATGCTTTTCAAGAAATACTAGCTTTCATTAAAAAAAATCTGCAAAAAATAAAGCGTGGTGTTAGGGGTAAAAAATGAGTTAATCTGTGGAAAAGGGAGTTTAAAATGGGGCAAGATTCTTTTTTAATTAAAACTGCTCTGAAGTGGTAATTAGTCTACCAAAAAAATTACACTTAGACATTCTTAGACTGTAAATCCTTTCTTGCTTATAAGTAGAAATCACTGCCCAGTATGAATGTGAATAATCATAACACAATGGGAAATATATATATATAATATAGTATATGCATATACATATAAAAACAGATCCACAATTTTCAAATCATTGGGAGATGATGAATCCAGATAAAATACAAAACACGTTGAATTACATTAAAAAGTTGCAAGAGTTCACTCACTGTCTGCCTTTTATTGATCTTTTGAGCCACATAGCAAACGTTTTGATATGTGTGAGAAAGGAAATCTCTACTCTTATTTACTATGGAAAAGTCAAGCAGAAAGTATATAAAAGTGTGTATATATATATACATATATATATATATATATTCCAGTTTGTTCAGTTTTTCCATATATCCATATATAGAGTATATGCATATATACATATATATATATGGAGATATGGATATCCATATATATATATATGGAGAAACTGAACAAACTGGAATCAGTCAACTCTTTAAGCTCTAAAATAGTAATAAGGGGCCAAATAAGGGGAAACCCTTCCTTACATAGAAGTAAATTTCTCAAACCTATTACTTGTAAGACATGGTACAATCTGAAGAAGTTGAGACTCTTCAGCAAAAGAAGGGTTACCTAAGTCTTCAGGGAATGAAACTTCACTGGGAAAGGACTGGCTCTGATATGTGTGTCCTGCTAGAACATTTACTTAATGAACCCCAAATTTAAATACGAAGATGAGATAAACCATGGGTCAGTAAAAGGTCATTATATCATAAAATTTCTGAAAAAGATCCCAATTCCTCAATATTAAAAATCCCCCCTTTTTTAAGCTTCTCCCCTTCCAGGGATTTGTACATTCTGTTTCCTCTCTGGAATGTCCTTCTCAATCCTTGTGCCCTAAGTGCACACCCTTAGCCCTCCCTCCTCCACCTCACTCCTCACTTGGATGCTGTCAACTCATCCTCCATGTCTCCATGTACACTTTTTTGCCTGAGAAGACCTTTCCTGACACTGCCCACCCTCCATCCTAAATCAGGTTCTCTAGAACTGCACTGTCCATTATGGTAGGCCCTAACCTTCATGCATCTATTCAAATTGAAATTAAACAAAACTCAAAATTAAGTTTTTCAGGTACACTAGGCACCTTTCAAGTATTCAATAGCTACATGTGGCTCGTATTTACCATATTGGACAGAGCAGACTTAGACTATGATAGTTAATTTATGTGTCAACTTTACTGGACCAAGGGATGCCTGGTAAAACATTACTTCTGAGTGTGTCTGTTAGGGTGTTACCGGAAGAGATTAGCATTTCAATTGGTGAACTGAGCAAAGCATATGACCCTCCCTAATGTTGCTGGGCATCACCCAAGCTCTTTCTGCTTGAGCTGACACATCTATCTTCTCCTGCCTTTAAACACCTGTGCCCCTTGTTCTCAAGTTTTGGGACTCAGATCAGGAGTCCCTCAGACTTAGACTGAATTATACCATGGACTTTCCTAGTTCTCTAGCTTGCAGATGGCAGACTGTGGGACTTCTTTGCTTTTATAACTATATGAGCCAATTCCTATAGTAAATCTCCTCTTATATATATCCAGGTAGATGATAGATAGATAGATAGATAGATAGATAGATAGATAGATAGATGATAGATAGATGATAGATAGATTGATAGATAGATAGATAGATAGATAGATAGATAGATAGATAGATAGATAGATAGATATAGAGATCTCCCAATGGTTCTGTTTCTCTGGAGAACACTGTCTAATCCATAGACTGTTTCCATCATCACAGAGAGTTCTATTGTTTAGCACTGCCCTACATTGAAAGGATGAATGAATGCTCAATTACTAACACATTGGTTCAATTATTCAATCAATATATATCAAGCACCTCCTATGTGCCAAAATGCTAGATGCAGTAGACACAGCAGTGAATAAAGCCAATACAGTGCCTGCCCTCATGGAGTTAAGAGTCTAGTGTTGGGGATTGAACAGTGAACAAGTACAAAAAACAACGTAACTCCTGACACTGGTAAATGCTATGAAGAAATAAAACAGGATGATGTGGTAGAGAGTATCGAGGGCAGGCAGGTCCCTTTAGATTGGGGGGCAGGGAAAACTTCTCTGAAGACTGAAATTGTAGCTGAAACTTCTTGAGTAGGGAAGGGCCCACCACATGAACATATAGGGGGAAAACAGTCCAACGAGCCCAACCATACAACTAGTGTGAAGTCCCTAAAGCAGGACGATGCTTGGGATGTTCAAGGCTCAGGAAGGGCAGCATGACAAGGGAAGAGCAGTATGGGAGGAGGCCAGAAAAGTGGGTGGGGGCCAGATCACATCAATATGATGGGGAAGATTTAGGTCAAGGAATGACATGATCCGAAGGAATTAATTAATTAATTTTTAAATGCCAAAAACGTTTGAGAAAAAAATATTCGACTAAGTTTTCCCCAGGGTTTAAATATAAATGTCCAGCGTAATATTTTAACATCATCGTCTCTAGCACACTTTCTATCACAGTATCGCAAGTACATTCTTCATTCATTCATTGACTCGGCAAATATTAATTGAACAACTATTACATGCAGAGCGCTGTGTTAAAGCTGGGAAAACTGGTGAACAAGGCAGATGGAATTCCCTCCATGAAGCTTACATTTCAGTGGGAGAGACAGGTATCAACATTGATTAGTACAATCAATGAGGGACTTAAAAAGTGATGCATGCTTTTTAAAGAGGAATAAAGGATGAAAAGGGAAAGAGAACAGTGGAGATTTACCTGAGCAAGGGGTTGAAGTTATGAGTTATGAGACATTAGTTTGGTAAAAAGGGCTAAGGAGAAGGAGAAAAATGTATTTCGGGCCAAAGCACCCACGTGTAAAGAAGATGCCTACGGGGAAAGCAAGGTGGTAGAGGCCTGAAAGAAGGTCAGTCCTGATGGAGTAAAGAGCATCAAGGGAGATTGGCCCTGAAGAGCTCTGAGCACAGCAGTGGACAGACCGGGCAGGGCCTTGTCGGCCCCAGCAAGGATGGTGGTCTTGTTCCCAAAAACAGTGGGGAGAAACAGAAGGGACTGTGAGCAGGGACATACTGCGAGGTCATAGTCATACATTTGGAGGGTCATCTTGGTTACAATGGATTGGAGAGCATGAAGGCAGACGCAGGAAGAGGACTCAGATGTGGTACAAGCAGCTCAGGTGAGAGACGATGGTCTGGGAGGAGTAGGAGGGAGGAGGGTGGAATTGAGAATATTTAAAAGACCCACAGTCCTGGGTGATAGACTGAATCACAGGACAGAGGGCTAAGGCGAGAGAGAAGATGGTACCAATTTTCAGGCTTTTGCAGGTTAGTGACTGTTCTGTTAGATAAACTTTTTAAAAATACTTTCTTATTAAGTAAACCTTTTAATGAAGTATCAATATGCACAAAAAAGGGAACAAATCATGAGTGTAGAACTCAATGCATTTTCACAAACGGAAGACCACATGTGAGCAGCATCCAGAGAACATTATGCAGAAGTGCCTGTGACCTGTTGGAGCCATCATCTTCCCCAGGACATGGACGCGATTTTAAGCAGGGCCATAATATGTCTTCAAGACGGTTAACTTTGCCTGCTTTTAAACGTCATGGAAACAGAGTCATGCAATGTGTATGTTCTATACCCGGCATCTTTGACTCAACATCATGTTTGTAAGAATCATCCATGTTGTTGCATGTAACAATTGTCTGTTCATTCTTATTACTATATAGTAGATGGTGGTGATCACAATTTATTTACCTATTGTTAATGGAAATTTTGACCATTTTCAGTTTGGGGCAACTATGAAAATGTGATGAAAAATTACTCTTGTGCATGTCTTTTGGTGAACATATGCATACATCTCAATGAGGAGAGAGCATTGGATCACGGCGGAACCTCTTTTAATGCACTGCCAAACTAGTGTGATATGAAAACAGATCTATAGGTGTAAAAAATGAGTGAAATCAAGAATCAAGTGAAAAGCTAGTAGGTGCCCAACCCACCCAGGACTCTGACCTCTCCCATTTCAACAGACCTTGAACTTCCATTTTCATGGCTACAGGGGATGTGGGAATAGAAGATAAAGTTTCAGGTCTGCCAAAGTTGGGAAGAATGATAGGATAGTCCTACTCAAAGTGGGGTTTGCAGGTGCTTCTGTAAGTTATCTGTTGCCAGTTCATGTTGAGATATGTACAGAAATTGAGTGCTTAGAAATGTTTATAGTAATTTTATAGTGCAGTAACATCCAAGCGGAATTCCATTTTTCTAGTAACTAATTTTGATTGTATTTTATAAAAATATCTGCCGGTGACACATCACAGATGTTTCTAAAGCACTGTGATAGGAAACCCATGCATAAAGCTATCGCTGATCCTCAAATAGCTAGACCCTCAACAGAAAGATGAACTAGAAACATTTTCTCATTTGTCTCAATCTTGGCATGGAGTAATGATGGCAGGGGAATGCTCTCACCAAAATTTGAAACTACAGTCTGGCTCTCAAGAATATGTGGCCCAAATTCATACTTCTGTTTTATTTGAACAGCCTCAAGCCAAGAATTAACTTTAAAGTGGTCCTGGGTTAAAAGTGCTCCGAAGCACCTAGAAGAAACAAATTCAAATGGTCTCTTTGAAGGGAAAAAAAACAAACAAAACACCTTTAAGTCAGGCTTCAAAGAATTACAACAGATAAAGATACATCAAACATGTGTTTGAAATCATAAGTCACTAATACTGTGAGAAAGGGGACCCCAGTGAGTCAGCTGAAACGGTAGATAACCAGAACTGGACCCACAAAGACTTCAGGTATTGGAATTATCAGCTATAGAATACAAGATGTATTTATTTAATAAATGTAGAAAAATTAAATGTTTCAAAAATAAAAGAATAAGGGACTATCAAGAATGACCAGGCATTCTCAAAGTGAAAAACTGATATCTAAAATTGAGAACTCCAAGGACAGACACGTCTGCTTCTGGTGGTCTGGACTAGTAGACATTCTGGGGGCCTTCTTCCTGTAACACAGCTAGATCCAACATAAAACATAATTTCCTTGTGGTGTTGGGCTTATAGGAAATAGAGAAAATCACAAGAGACCAGGAAATTTTAAAACGGAACCAACCATGAGGGGAAACAGGAACCACTTGCAGTGAGCACATATGAATGTGGGTTCCCAATTACATAGAAGCTTAATGTATAGCCATTGGCACTGTAGATCAAGCGAGGAAAAAAACGGACTTTTCAACAAATGTGTGGAACCATTATTTATCTATATGGAAAATAATAAAACTGAAACTCCACTTCCCACCTAGAACCACAGCCTTAAGTATAGAGCCTTTCACTTGTATAAGCCTCTTCCAAGGCTGTGGTGGGAGGGTCAGTAGAAATGGGTTCACATAGTTATAGGTTTTTGTACAACTTGAAAAGATATTTTGACTACATGGTTAAGATGTCCATTCCTTTCTATTCTAACTACCTCTCCACATTTCTCCTTCTGTAGATTGTCATTGCAGGGGCTGTGAGCACTTTTTTTGGATACGGCTAAAGGGAAGTCGATTTAGAGATTTGAGTTTTGCTGAGTATTTTTATGTAGTTTGCAGTCACTCTTTATGCACTAAAGTTACTGCTAGCTGCTGTTCCAGTAAAGAATGACTTCCAGAAATGATTTAATTGTCTACCATGTGGACCTAACTGGAGGCATGATACGTGGGTACGGTTTAGAGGTCATATTATAGACTGTCCTATGGCCCCTGGCACCAGAAATATGTGACAATTGAAAGGGTAACATGGTGTGAAATGTATAAAGCCAAAAGTTAGCATGTGGAAAATTCTCCCAATCACAAGATATTTCGAAATGTCAGAAATGCATGAATTAATGCAGTATCTACAATTATAACTATTTTTTGATGGCATCACTTGAAATGTAATTTAACTCAACCAGAATACCTATGTTTAAAGGGCACAAGTCTGTGGTATCACTAGAGAACAAATGAATCTGTCAGTGAGGTCTCGAGTGTCATGATTCCCAGTCTGTTGAATCACATATTTAGTGTGTCTGATGTAGTTTGCTCTGTCAGTCTGGTGGATCCAAACACGGAGTGCACACAGTTGTCACTGGTATGGTGACATGACCTGAAGAAACAAGTGTCCCAGCGACAAATCTCTTCCACGCAGTCATCTGTAGAACTGGGTACGTAGTATTAGTCTGAGTGAATTTGGTGATACATTGCACTTATTTGGTTTGGGCATGCCTTAAATTCAGATTAATTTTAGGTTTTTCATAATCATTGATTGTACCAAAATTCAAATATGATGAGGAGAAAGTATTTTAAGGAACGTCAAAAACATAAAACTAAATAAAGAAAACGGGGTTATGTTTTGAAATGTCTAAAACTATTTTCTAGAACCATGGGAACCCAAGATTCTGACAGTCCATGTCATGAAGACAAAAGAATTAAGATAGCCAAGAAAATGTAGAAAATAGAAATAATAAGAGAGACAAAACTATGGGAATTTGTACCCTCCTGAATAGGAAGTGAAGATGAGGAGGAAGATGAAAATGATAATAAAGAAAAATACATTTTATATGATCATACGTGAAGGTCTGAGGCAGCTTCCATTGGATAAATTTGGTAGCTCTATTTTTCATTTTTTGCAGAGCCTCCATGCTGTTTTCCATAGTGGCCGCACCAATTTACATTCCCATTAATAGTGCACAAGGGTTCCTTTCTCTCCACATCCTCGTGAACACTTCTTTCTAGTCTTTTTGATACTAGTGTTCTGACCGGTGTGAGGCGACATCTCCTTGTGGTGTTGATTTGCATTTCCCTGAGTCAGTGATGTTAACCGTCTTCATGTACCTGTTAACCTCCTGTTTGTCTTGCTTGGGAAAATGTCTATTCAGATCCTCTGCCCATTTTTAAATAGATCGTTTTTATTTATTTATTTATTTATTTATTTATTTATTTATTTATTTATTTTGCTATTGAGTTGTATGAGTTATTTATTTATTTTGGATATTAACTCTTTACCAGATATATGATTTGCAACTATTTTCTCCCATTTGGCAGGTTGCCTTTTCATTTTACATATTTTGAAAATTAAACCCTACTCACACCACAGACAAAATATCAATGACTAAAATAAAGTTTTAAATGTGTAAAGCCAAACTTCAAAAGTTTTAGAAGAAAATACTGTGCTGGATTTCTTTCATTTGCTCCCCACCAGATCTATTCTCCACTCCTCTCCCCTATCAACTATGCTCAAGATGCCGACCTATGCAGATGACATCAACACGGTACCTGAGGCCTCTGTTTTCTGGGTGAGTTTGGTCAATAGGGAGACCGGGAAGTAGATCAAAGGGAAAAGGGAAATGAGGTAAAGGTTTTTACAAGGCTGGGATTAGGGTGAGGTTAGGGAGGCATTATTCTTTGACATTTGCCTCTCTCCATTCTCTCTGGTCTTCCCTTCTGGAGCTCAGTTCAGATGTAAACTACATTTTCTCACTCACTTTTCCATATCTTTTAATCTCTCTGTTATATTTTCTGTTCATTTGTGTCTCTGTGCTGCATTTGAGAAAATTTCAAATGTATCTTCCAGATGTGTCTTCCAGCACATTAATGATCTCTTCCCACTTGTGTGTCTAAGCTGCCATCAACCTGCCCACTGGGTTTTCTATTTTTGTGTGTCGTGTAAAATTTGACATATATTGAAGGAAGGTTTGAAATATAAGAAACAATACTGTGTTGTATACTTAAAATTTTACTAAAAAGGTAGCTCTTACATTAAGTGTTCTTATTGTAGGAAAATAATAATAAATAATATGAGGGCAGGAGGAAACTTTTAGAGGTGCTAGATATGTTTATGGCATAGATTGTGGTGATGATTTCATGGGTATATATTTGTCTCCGAACTCCTCAAGCCATATATATTAAATATGTTCAGGTTTTTGTAGATCAATCATACCTTAATAAAGTGGCTGTTGAAAAAAACAATGAGCAGAATGGTAATAATAATGAATAATAACGAATAAATGTACATATCAGAAATTTTAAGTTGTGGAATCCATATATAACCTTTAATTTGAGACTGCAGTGTTCAGGAGGAGCACACTAACTCCAATTTTTATCAACAAAAGTCTAAATATCATGTTCAGTACATGTGGGTGTGCATGGCTTACAGTACAGAAAGGGGGCCACCGAGGGGGCAGGAGTGGCAGATGAAATCAGCCTGCGCACTACTTGCCAAGCCCGCACAAGGCAATAGGAGAATGGGACATTGTGGACTAATCTCCATCACTCATGCACAAATCACAAAGATGCACAAATTCTAAGCAAACTACTAGTAAGTAGAATTCAGCAAAATATAAAAAAGATAACCCAGGATGACCAAGTTGGGTTCACTCTATGACTAAAAGAATACTTTAACCTTAAAAAAGCTCTTCAATCTCATAGCAGCATCGTCCACAATAGCTAAATCGTGGAAGGAGCCGAGATGCCCTTCAACAGATGACTGGATTAAGAAGTTGTGGTCGACATATACAATGGAATATTACTCAGCTATCAGAAAGAACGAATTCTCAACATTTGCTGCAACATGGACGGCACTGGAGGAGATAATGCTAAGTGAAATAAGTCAAGCAGAGAAAGACAATTATCATATGATTTCTCTCATCTATGGAACATAAGAACTAGGATGATCGGTAGGGGAAAAAAAGGGATAAAGAAAGGGGGGGTAATCAGAAGGGGAAATGAAGCATGAGAGACTATGGACTATGAGAAGCAAACTGAGGGCCTCGGGGGTGGGGATTGGGATAGATTGGTGATGGGTGGTAAGGAGGGCACGTATTGCATGGTGCACTGGGTGTTATACACAACTAATGAAGCATCGAACTTTACATCGGAATCCGGGGATGTGCTGTATGGTGACTAACATAATATAATAAAAAATCATTAAAAATAAATAAATAAATAAAAAATAAAAAAGCTCTTCATTATATTAACAATTAAAGAAGAAAAATTAAATAATCATTTCAAAAGATATAGGGTATTTGGCATCTATTTATGACAAACAAAATGAAAATTGGAAAGAACTACCTTGGGACACCTGGGTGGCACGGTCGGTTAAGGATCTGCCTTCGGCTCAGGTCATGATCCCAGAGCCCTGGGACTGAGCCCCATGTTAGGCTCCCTGCTCAGTGGGGAGCCTGCTTCTCCCTCTCCCTTTGTCTGATGCTCCGCCTGCTTGTGCACTCTCTGTCTCTGCCAAGTAAATAAATCTTTAAAAAAGAAAAAAAGAAAGAAAGGAACTACCTTAATCTGATGAAGGATAAAATTATACAGAAACATTATTCATATTGGTGAAACATTAAAAGCATTAAAAGCATTCCATTCAAGATAAAAAATGAGACAGATGCCTCTACCACCATTTTTATTTAACACTATATTAAAGGTCCTGGTCAGTGAAATAAGACCAGTAAAAAAGGAGATAAATACATAAGGACTGGAGAGGAACAAGCTGAATTCTTAGCTCGCAGTTAATTTCTTTCAGCATATTGAAGATAGTACATTGTCTCTTGGCTTTCATTGTTACCACTGAGAAGTCAACTATCAATC
The DNA here is from genome assembly GCF_002007445.2 of Ailuropoda melanoleuca. Lineage (NCBI taxonomy): Eukaryota > Metazoa > Chordata > Mammalia > Carnivora > Ursidae > Ailuropoda > Ailuropoda melanoleuca. Next base: position 127,826,006 of record NC_048218.1, on the reverse strand, counting down.
ACCTTAACTGCTACTTATTTGAAGGTAATCAGTATTTTTCTTTCCCCTTACTCTTTAAAGACTTTTGTTTTATCTTTGATGTTCTTCATTTTAACTATAATACTTTTCTCTGCATAAAAGTCTCACTTTTGTAACTCACCTATTCATTCTAATAGTCTGTATATTTCACAAGTGATTTGACTACCTACATGGAAAAAAGGGAAAAATATAAAATGATACTACTCAGAGAAGCACAACAACACAAGAACAAAATAGGCTCTGTAGGAATAAGTTAAAACAAAATGTGAAGTTATATATGGCTAAAATTATAAAATAATTTTCCCAAATTATAACCTCTAGAACCATAATTCAAACCTAGACAGAATGTCCTTAGTGCCTAACCACTACGCTATCTTGCCTTGGGCCATAGAAAACAACGTCTCATACCAGATGAAAATATTGCAATGAAAATTAAAACAAGATACTCTTTCATACTTACTAGATTGCAAAAGTTAAAAATCTGACAATAGCAAGTATTGGTAAGGCTATAAATTACAAAAACTCTTACACATTGTTGCTGGAATATAAATTGTTGCAAACATCTGGAAAGCAATATTTCAATATCTGGCAAAGTTGAAGTAATATAGTAATTTTGCCTCTAGCTATACACCATAGAGACATGCCCAGTGGGTGCAGAAGGAGATATGTACAAGAATGCTCACAGCAATATTGCTATTAATAGCAAATACAAAAATGAAAACTGCCTTCAATAGAAAAATAAATAAATGATCTGGTCCTGCAATGAGCAAAGTTTCTTGCTGTTTAAACAGATCATTGAGGTTTAATTTGAATACCATAAATTTCATCCATTTTATTTATCATTTTGTCACATATTAATGATTTTTAGTAAATCATTTAGAGTTGTGCAACATCATCACAATCCAATTTTAGAACATTTCCTTTACCCTAAGAAAGATCCCTCATGCCCATTTGCAGTTAATCCTATCTTCCTCAACCCCAGCCCAAGAAGCCACTAATTTACTATGTATCTATATTTATACTTGTCTTTTCTGGACATTTTAAAATTTGGTCTTTTGTATCTGGCTTCTTTCACTTGGTATAATGGCTTTGAAATCCGCCCATGTTGTAGCGTGTATCAATAGTTAGTTCTTTTTTTTTTTAAGATTTTATTTATTTATTTGACAGAGAGAGAGACAGGCAGCAAGAGAGGGAACACAAGCAGGAGGAGTGGGAGAGGAAGAAGCAGGCTCCCAGCGGAGGACCTGATGCGGGGCTCGATCCCAGAATGCCAGGATCACGCCCTGAGCTGAAGGCAGACGCTTAACGACTGAGCCACCCAGGCGCCCCAATAGTTAGTTCTTTCTGATCATTAAAGTATTGTTGTAATGTATGGATAGACCTCTTCACTTTTTTGGCTATTATTAATAATGCTCCTTGAACATTCCCATGTAAGTCTTTGTATGGATGTGCATTTTCATTTCTTTTGGGTAGATGCCTAGGTGCGGAATTGCTTGAGATAAAAGGTTCTAAACCTTGTTTGTGCCCAGGACCTCTTTAACAGTCTGAAGAGAACTGTGAGTCTCTTCTCAAGGATAATCTTTAAAAATGTTAATGCTTTTAAATAAAATATATAGGAATACAGAGAAGCAAATTGTATTGAAATATGGTTATTATCAGCATACTAAAAATGTTATGGTAATCTATGTGTTTTTATTAACTCATTAGAAGGGGAAGCAAGGTAAACAACTATCAGTGTCAAAGTAATTAATGAGCTTAATCTATATTTCAAGATGTCTCTCTGTATTAACCATGAGGTGACATGGAAATATCTATGACTTCTATTGGTGATAAAGTTACATATTACTATTGTTGGTTGCCTCTTCAAAATTAAAGGAAATGCTAAATTTCAGTTAAAATTTAGTAAAAATTCTGTTTCATAGATTTTCCCCACCCCCTGGCTGGGTTCTCAATCTATTAAGAGCTTGAAATACAGCATTATACTGCAGTGAAAATGAATGAAGGAAAGCTATCATTTCAACACGAATGAATTTCACAAAGTTTAACTTAAAAAGCAAGTTGCAGGAGAAAACATACACTATTATACCACGTATGTAAAGCTTATTTACCTCCTAAATAATACTATTAGTTTTTCAGGCATTCATACATAATTGGTAAAGTATGAAGCAATGCATGGTAATTATAACAAATTCAGAATGGTAATTACCTCTAGGAGGGAGGGAAAGGGGTTTATCCAAGAAGAGGGTGAGGGAGCTCCAACTTTATTAGTAATGATACATTTTTTAGGCCAATAGGTACACAGGTGTTGGTTACATTATTTTATATGTTATTTTACAAGCATGTTTTTTTTTTAAGTAGGCTCCATGCCCATTGTGGAGCCCAATGTGGGGCTTGAACTCACCACCCTAAGATTAAGACCTAAGCTGAGATCAAGAGTCAGATGCTTAACTGACTGAACCACCCAGGCACCCCTCTTATGTTTATTTGATGTTTCTAATGTATTCACATATGTTAGAAATATTTCATAAAACATTTTAAAAGGATGAATTAACCCTTTTGAAAACATGTAATTAAAGAAACATTATAGCCTCTACAATTATAATATTAACATATTCATGCCCAAAATATGACCAAAATACTTAAAATGCTTACACTCAAATTTGTTCAAGTAAAAAATGGGAAGTGAAAATATAATAATGTCTTTTCCCACCTATCATTACCAGTTGAGAATTTGTCTAATTTTTGAAACTAGCTTGAAAATCTTAGAGATGTATAATATTCATTCTCTTCATATTTTCTTTTACTTTTCAATTATTTGAGCTCTCTGGACTTTCCCTAGACGCCTTTTCCAGATAACTTTTAAATTTCATTTCACTATTATTTGTAGAATGGAGTTGACAGAATCTTTTGGTTATAAGCAATGGAAACCCCCAAGTCAAATCAGTTTAATCCAAAAAACCTATTATATTGGTTAAGATAATAGAAATGTTCAAGGGGTGCCTGGGTGGCTCGGTGGGTTAAGCATCTGCCTTCAGCTCAGGTCATGATCCCAGAGTCCTGGGATCGAGCCCCACACATCAGGCTCCTTGCTCAGCGGGAGCCTGCCATTCCCCCCCACTTGTGCTCTCCAGCTCTCTCTGTCAAATAAATAAAATCTTAAAAAAAAAAAAGATAATTGAAATGTTTAAGGGAAGTTCTAGCTTCAGGCACAGCCAAAATAATGCTGCCAGAACTCCTCTCCATCTCTCAGCTCTGTTTTTTCCTGCAGTGGTATTACTCTCAGGCACACCCTCTCAACGTGGTACCCCTGGGCAAGCCCAGGCATACTTCATCATTACAGGACTGAGTCTCATTGCATTGGCTCAGAGTTGTGTACCAATCCCTGAACAGTCACCGTGATGAAAATGCTGATTGGCCCCATCATAAGTATGTTTCCAAGAGCCGCGGATGACCAAGTGTAGGCCCACCAAAACCACATGAACTATGAGGGAGGAGAGGGTGGGTCCCCGAAAGAAAATGCATTAAAAGACAGGAAAGGACATGCTAAACAGGACAAACAACACATGTCCACTGTATCATCTGAGGATTGAAATGTCCTCTCATTGTCTAGCAGTGGAGGTTCATTCTGGTGTCACGTCGTTCTCTAGTAACTGCAGGATGTCTGACACATCTGCATGGATTCTTTCACTTAATGATGAGCGTTGATCAGGGTTGGTTTTCAGAATTCGCATTAATGGCAGGAGAAATTTTAACTTGATCAAGAAAAGTCTGGACCATCGTAAAATAGAGGCCAGGACTCCCATGTTCTGTAAAATTTAATAATATTAATGGTGTTTCCTATTCAGATCTTCTGTTTGCTACTTCTATGATAAAGTCCTACATGAATACTATATAATTCTGTAAATCTTTCCAGTAAAGTTAAATAAAAAAAGAAGGATTTGTTTAATACTATTGGATTCAATGCTGTGTACTGATGTAATGGGAAAATTATTCAGGAACATTTCATTCTCGAGAAAATACTGCCCACATTGTCAATACCTCAACATACCTGGGCTTATAAAAAACTATAATCCATACTTTCTGAGCACATGAACTTGTTGGCAACAACAAAAAATTATCTTGGAATTCAACAGCTATTAGCAGTGCTCAAAAAGTTTTTTGTAACAGAAAAGGGTACAGTTGCAGATGATATTTACCCATTCTTCACACAATAGTCCAGGAGATTTCCTGAGAAGATTCTCTATTTATGAACATTCTTCCTATTGAAATAGGTAGCCAGAATTTTTTTTAAGCTTTATTTATTTTTAGAGAGATAGTGAGTGGGGGGGGGTGTGGTGCAGAGGGAGAGAATCTTTCAAGCAGACTCCCCACTGATCATGGAGCCCAACATGGGGCTTGATCTCACGACCCATGAAATCAAGACCTGAGCTGAAACCAAGAGTCAGACACTTAATGGACTGAGTCACCCAGGTGCCCCAGTAACCAGAATTTTGCTTATAAGGGACCAAAATGAAGGAGATTAATAAATAGTGGTTCATTAAATATTATTTACCTACTGTATGCCAGGCACTCATGCTAAGCCCTGGGGATATAAGAGTGGAGAGGAGCTTATAGTTTAATGGAGGAAACCTACAGGCAAGTAATTATAATAATGATAATCAATACTTTGATGAAATGAATATGCATTGTGATACTTAAAATAAGAGCCAGAGAGAAAAAGAATGAAATGGGATGGTAGAAGTACTGGGGAGGCTTCGATGGCAAATAAAAGTCTTTGGGAAGACTTGGGCTAAGTCTTAAGGACAAATAGGAATTACCCCTGTACAAAGGGTAGGGCGGGAATGGGAAGAGTCAACAGAGAAATGAGCAAATATAGTGGATTTGGTGAACTAAAAATAGGCTTCAGTAAAGGAGGCACATAACTGAAGACATAGGCTCTTCCTGGTAAGCCCTGAGAAGGGTACCTACTAAAATCTAACTATCAAGGACCCATTGAGATTTTATTCACGTAACTGCAATTAATTTTGTCTTAAAAGCATTTTAATAGGTTAACATTCTAGTGGGTGGTTTGGGGAGAGGTAGTCATTCACATTTTAGTGTCAATTAATTTAATCAGTTCGCTGCTCTAACATTTGGTCTAGATTAGGGGTCGACAAACTTTTCTTGTAAAGCACCAGATGGTAACTATTTTTTGGCTTTTCGAACCAGAGAGTTTCTGTTGCAACTACTCATCTCCACAGTTTTTTTTTTTTTCTTTATGCAAGTGGGGCGGGAGGCAGAGGGTGAGAGGAAATCCCAAGCAGGTGGCATGCTCAGTGTGGAGTCCGACATGGGGCTCAATCTCACAACGGTGAGATCAAGACCTGAGCTGAAACCAAGAGACGGCTGCTGAACCGATGGAGCCACCCAGGCGCTCCCGCGTCTCTACTGTGTATCACGAAAGCAGCCCTGGGCAATACGCGAGCACATGGACGCAGCTGCAATCCCAGCAGAACCTGATTCACACACAGGGGTAACTTCCCCAGGGTTTCTACTAAGCAAAAGAGCTGTGAATTAAACCAAGGGCTTTGGATCCCCAAAATAGTGATCCTTCCCAGCCACGCTAACCCCCACAAAAATCTTGAACTTTTAATATTTGCCTGGACAGACCGCCCTTGCCTCTCATTTTTCTCTTAGTTTGCCACCCACCAGAGGCAATATGAGATCTTAGTCTGTCTGGAAAATGGTGCTGAAGAGAGAAGGGAAACCCTGCCTGTCTCTTCTCAATGCATCTCCTGCCCAGGAGAGGTGGGAGGCACAAATTCTATACAGAGAAGTGGCTTCTCTAATCCCAGGGTAAGCGTCCCTTTCACGTTTTCAGACGTCTTCCCCTCCTCATCGGCCTGGCCTGTGCATGGCACTTAAGTGCTCCTGGGAGGGATTTTGGCTACGTGCAGGTTACAGGGAATACCGCATTCCGATTCTGAATTCATTTTCCTCTCCTCTCAGCCTCCCCCAAATATAGTAAATCATAGTTAGTGTGTAAGCCTAAACATAGAAGCCTATTAAACACATTACATAGCTGAAATATAGCACTATTCCACTGCTAGAAGTTCTGTCATGTTTAGTAAAAGTGTGGCTCTTGGACCATGAAACTCACTCTGAAAGGCATAAAAATATTTAAGAACTAGGAATCCCAAGCCTTTGGGGAAGGGAGAAAAAGAATGAAACCGGCTACCTTTAATAATTTATTTCTCTCATTCTTTATCCTCTTTTGAATTTGAGAAAATCCTTAAGGCTTAGAAGGGACTTGTGCATGCCAAACAATTTATCTCTATGAATTCCTTTTTTGTGCACTTCACATGTCACAGACACACAATAATGCCACCATTACTTGCCAGTTGCATGAACTTTGATCTCAAACGGGTCATGGGTCAGTTTCAAACAAAGCACTAAATGTGAAATGATAAGCAACTTCCATGCCTATGATATTACGAGATTTTATTTTTCACATAGTGGGCACAATGGCGTATTTCTGTCTTTATTTTTCAGTTAATGACTATAATATGGATACTGCTAGAAGTCAAGGACAGGTCTAACAATTTTGTTGAAGACAGAAACTTCTCAGCATTACACAATACAGTATATCTTATTTCCTAATAGTTTAACGGACATTTCATTGTTCATTAATATTAGAGGATTTAATAAAAGAAAGGCCATTGACAAAATTTGCCTTATAATTGAAAATCTCACATTTTAAGAGTTATGAAACTGGTCACTGGGTGTTTTCAAGTTTTTACGTAAGTTCCAGTTAGTGAACATACAGTGTAATATTAGTTTCAGGTGTGTGATATAATGACTCAGCACGCCCATACAGCACCTGGTGCTCATCACAACAGGTGCACTTCTTAATGCCCATCACCCATTTCACCCACCCCCCCACTTCCTCCCCGCTGGTAACCATCGGTTTGTTCTCCACAATTAAGAGTCTGTTTCTTGGGGGGCACCTGGGGGGCTCAGTCAGTTAAGCGGCTGCCTTCGTGCCCTCTCTCCCTCAAATAAATAAGTCAAATCTTAAAAACAAAATAACAACAACAAAAAGAGTGTTTCTTGGTTTGCCTCCCTCTCTCTTTTTAAAACTGGTCGCTGTTGGGGCGCCTGGGTGGCACAGCGGTTAAGCGTCTGCCTTCGGCTCAGGGCGTGATCCTGATGTTATGGGATCGAGCCCCACATCAGGTTCTTCTGTTATGAGCCTGCTTCTTCCTCTCCCACTCCCCCTGCTTATGTTCCCTCTCTCGCTGGCTGTCTGTATCTCTGTCGAATAAATAAAAATAAAATCTTAAAATAAAAAAAAAATAAAAATAAAAAAAATAAAACTGGTCGCTGTTAAGACCTGGTTTCACAAAGTTGTTGCTGAAGTTGTGGGTATTCACGCACAAAGTCGTAATAATTTTAAAACCTTAACTTAGCCAAATTCTCTATTACTGATATAAGTCATACAGGAAGCGTTAAATATCACACATTTTACATTAAAATGTGAGGAAGGGTATTTATAACAAGACCAATGTCATAGGTTCAATATTAAGATATGGAATGAATTTGGACCTATGACCAAAAGTGCTCAAGTCCAGCTGGTTGTGCTGAGCGTTACGAATGGTGACGATAGCGTTAAAGTTTCAGAGTATGACCAATTATCTCTAACCAAACCCCCCGTCCTTTTGCTAGCCCTCTATGGTCCTGGATTATTCTAGAAGTTTTGTGAGTTTTGTCTTCTGAGAACCCACAAACCTAAGAATCCAATAATACAGTTCTGACTCAATTTAATTAAGTCTACTAACTCTAAGTTATATGCTAATTTTTAAGAAATGGTGGTTAAGATTATTTCTAAAATATTACTTTAGTACTTTATGAATTATATAGATGAGAGTTTGGCCAAATTGAAGGCTTTAAAATTATCACTATCATTATTATTTTGCACTAGTATGTGAAACGTGAGCAGCCCATGTGTGCAACCACGTCCTCACAGTGACAAGTTTCATAACTCTTAGAGTTCTCAGTTATTAGATTTTGTTAATCACTTTTCTCTTATTAAGCTCTTTTTAATAAGACTCACAAAATTATTTATGACATCGTTTCTCTTTTATGGTTAAACTCCTACTTTAGTTCACCAAACTACTGCCTGCAAGATGGGCTGGCAACTTTTAAAATTCTTGGAATTATTCTAGATAGGCTTTATCTGAAGCGTTTTTGAAATATTGATGATCGCAAAAATCTCCTTCCATTTTGTAACAGTTTCTAACTTAATGTAAAGACCGTGTAAAGTACTAGCAGCTTGCCTTCTCAGTAAAGGCAGAATTCACGTCAAAGGGATTACACACAATTTATAACATTCTTTCTGTTCAGTACGATTAATTTTACCTCTTTAGGGCATCATAGGTTGAGAAAGCTGACACAAAAGACTGCATTTTATGCTTTTATAATGCATAGCTCTCAGGAATTGCACTGAAATACTTTCAGAGTTAAAATATCCCTATGTTCGAGGCTGGCCATCAGATGTGTTATACGTAGTATAAGGATTTTCTAACTCTACCTTCATGAAAATCACATCTAGCCACCCTGCTTTATTTTGCAGAAGCCTCTCCAGTGGAGAAGCCATGGTTCTTCTAAGAGTCATTTAAAGTGCTTGAGAGAAGATTTTCTCCCAAAATGGGCAGTTCAGGAGCTCCACAAGAGGTGAGCTCAGAAATGCTTCCCTGTCAGAAGGCCCGAGGGCCAGGCACCCCACAGGGAGGACGACACACTCCTCTGTGTAAGGGGTCCGTGCTCTCTGACCTCAGCGGAAAAGCTGATCCATACCCAGGGGACAGAGGCTGAGGGCTTGCAGCGAGCAAGCAGCTTTGCTTGCTGATGCGAAAGCCTAACTTTGTACAGCAACAAGCAGCCCTTTCTGGGTCCTCAGGAACAAGTTTCTACCACAGCCCCTCTGGCTGCCTGTGTTAATCATTGAACTCTCTCTTTCTGAATTTGAGAATGAGTCATGGCTTTAACTCCAGGCAGCCTGATAAAGGTCCAGCATCAATGGCCTGCCCTAGGATTTCCAGGTCAAAGGAAAAGGAAAAAAGAGGAAAATGACAACTGCCAACTTAGGAGAGGCCAGAGACAAGCATTTGTGTTGAAAAATAATGTCGACCTCAAAATGACCTTCAGTACAACAGTGCTCCCTGCTCATAGATTACAGAGCCTTGACTAAGATACAACATCTAGAAGGAGTGTGCAGCTTCTTTTATCTACCACATTTTGAGTTTTGCTAACATTTGGTATAAACGGCTAATCTCGATTGGGACATCTATTGTCCTGATCTTTATATAAAGCAACTGGTTCACTGAGGTTCAAAGTGAACATGTGTGACTGATTCTCCAAGAAAGAAGATCATACGTAAGCGTACGAAGGTTTTGAAGGCCCTGGGCTAGTGATCGCATCACCCAATATTTACTATTGATAAAACTGGATATGATTTTGTCGTCTTGCTGGTTTTCATTTTACGACAGTCATTTTAGATATTCAACTGCCAGTGTTCATTAGAGAGCCTGAAGCCAAAATGATGGAGTTCCATCCCCCGCCTTGGCCAAATTAGATAGAAACAAGGAAATCTGAACTTAGGGAAGAAGAAAATCACATTTAAAAGATTCAATAATATCCAGAATAATGTTCCTAATTATCCTGCCAGATGAAATTTTAAGACCTCAAATGAGAACAGAATATGTCAAATAAGGTCAATGTGGTTTTATGGTCAAATATATTGTTTGACCTAATTACTAAATTTAAAAAATATATACAAGATGAAGTTCAGGGACTAAGGAAGCCCTGAGGTCACATCTTACCATCTACCAGGCAAACCCCATTTGCGGCCCCCAAATTCCAAGGAGCAGTCCATTGCTGCCGAAATTTATTTTCTAAATCGCTTATTATCGAATGATAAACTATTAAAAAGGGTCAGGGATAAACACGGTAAGTGTTCAGTAGATGACTCTGCAGTCAAGCCGCCTAACGTTAGTAAGTTCCAAGCCACAGATTTCCCATTTTCCTAACATTCTATAATTGAGAAAACACTTGCCTGCACAAGTAATCATTCTATTTTATCTGCAAAATAAACCCATGAGTTTGGTCTCACCCCTCCATTCTATAGATGCAGATGGCGAGGCTTGGAGAGTTTAAGAGCATTCGGTAAAGATTCATTCATCCCAACAATTATTGGTTGAGGGCCTACAATGTGCCAGGCACAGCTAGTAAATACACTTAGACCAAAATCTAATAAGGACCCCTATTGTCAGAAACATGGTTGCAGTATTTTCCTCAACACAGAGAAGCAGAGCAGTTTCCAATCCGATCTTCGAGCTGCCACAGGAGTTGAAATCTCTTTGCCATCCCAGCACTGTGCCAAGCTACCTCTGACAACCTGAGAGCTGGAAAGTAATGGCTTTATCTAGCCTCTGAAATACTAATTATAGGCAAAATTGTGAGATGGAGCTGTGAGCCAGCTGTCCCCTTCCTACCACAGGGCCTTTCTCTGGACTTGCTCTCCTCTCTGCCTGTGTCCCACCTTTTCTATTTCCGTTAAGTCTTATTTGAAAAGCAATCTTAAAAAAAGTAGGTTCTTGGGGCACGTTTGTGGCTCAGTCGGTTAAGGGTCTGCCTTCAGTTCAGGTCATGATCCTGGGGTCCTGGGATCGAGCCCACATCAGGATCCCTGCTCAGCGGGGAGTCTGCTTCTCCCCCTTCCACAGTTGCTCCACCTGCTTGTGTACTCTCTCTGCCAAATAAATAAATAAAATCTTTTTTTCTAAGTAGGTTCTTTAAGGAAAAAAAAAGCCTGATTAAGAAAAAAAAAAAGCAAAATATAGGTGGTTTAAAAAAAATGTTTAACCACAGATATGGAAGAGACTATAGAAATTATGTGGAAAATCTCTGCAACCCAAGGCAATAAAATGGAAAATCTAATTTCACTGATAGAGTAAATTTTCAGCAATATATAAATTACCAAAATTAGCCTAAGAAAAGAATGAAAATCTATACAGACCAATAATCATAAAAGATAACTAAAGATGTACCTTAAACAAAATCTACAGACCCAGGTGGTTACAGATATAGTCTTAAAAAAACTGATGATTCATGTCATTTAATTCACTCAAGCTCATAGAAAAATGCATTACTCTCCATTTTACCCAACTAGCCAACACCTTATTAACAAAACCCAACAGATAGTACAAACAAGAAACATAAATCAGTTTTGTTTATGAACATAGGTGCAAAATTCTAAGTCAAATATTATCAATCTAATCCAGCAATAAATAAAAATAGAAGAAATTTGAATTTATTCTAGATATGCAAGGATACTTCAGTGTAAATAATCTTTCCAGATAATTCATTATACCAACAAATTGAGTGTGAAAATGAATATTGCTATAATTATAACGATAATATACTAAAACAAGATTTATCAAAATTCACCACCCATTCCTAATTTTAAAATCCTCCAAATAAAATAGATGTAAAAGGATAATATGATAAAGACTGTTTGCCACAATCCAAGAGCCAACATCAAGCTAAGCAGTGAAACTAAAGCCATTTTCCTATTAAAATCAGAAACAATGCAGAATATCCACATTGGCATTATTATTCAATATCATTTCAGAGCTAATATATTAGAAGAGAAAAAATCATATAAATATTGGAAAATAAAAGACAAAATTATTTTTTTTGCAGGATGTGATTATAGACATAAACACTCAAAAAAACTAGTTTAATAAATTAATAGTATAAAAAATTAGCATACTGTACACCAAATGCTTTTCCACATGTTTATATTTCCTAACTCATTTATTCCTCATCCCATCCTATGAGTTAGGTATATTATTTTCCCGAGAAGATATACCTAATTTAATTTAATCTTCCCAAGATAATATACCTAATTCATAGGATGAATCTACAGCCCCAGATCGCACGACCAATAAATAAGAAGCCTAGAATTTGAACTCAGACCATCTAGCTCCAGAAACCGGGCACTACAATAAATTGTTTCTTGCATCATTGACTAGAAAAATATATTTAGGGACACCTGGGTGGCTCAGTCAGTTAAGCGTCTGCCTTCAGCTCAGGTCATGATCCCAGGATCCTGGGATGGAGTCCAGCATCAGGCTCCCTGCTCAGCGGGAAGCCTATTTCTCCCCCTGCCTGACGCTTCCCCTGCTTATGCATGGGCGCTCTCTCTCCCTGACAAATAAATAAAACCTTTTTTTAAAAAAAGAAAAATATATTTACAACATGTACTATCAACCATCATACCACCAATATACAATGAATTCTAAAAATTAATAATAATAGCAATAGTAGATAAGCAACTCAATGGAAACATTGCCAAAAGATATGAAGGGTTAATTCACAAAACAGTAAATTCAACTGGCCAATTAGCATAAAAAAGGTCCAACCTACCAGACAAATACAAGTAAAAGCAGTAGGCAAATTACAAAGAATGATAAAAATCAAGTGCTGTCTAGGATGTTGGAAAACAGTTATATTCAGATGTTCCTGGTGGGAGTTTAAGGATGAATTGCCATACTTTTAAAATCTGGCCATAACACTGAAAATGTAACGTACACATATTCTTTTACCCACAAATTTCGCTTTTGGGAATCTCTCTTATCAAAAGAAAAACATGAGGATGTAAGACTACTGCATAAGGGTATTTATTACAACGTTGCTCTAGTTGCAATTAGTTGTGATATATCCATTGTAAGCAATAGTGTGTAGATGTTAAAAAGAAAAAACGAGATTTCACATCTGTTACTCTGTAGGGATGTCCACATATTGTTAGGTGAGAAAACAATTGCCAAATACTGTATAGAGGATCCCCTCATTTTAAAAAATCAGACATTGTAAGGTATTTGCTTTTATCTGGGTATTGAGAAAGGCTGTTAGTATCAGCTTTCCCTGGGAGTGAAATAAAGGAGGCAGGTATAAAGGCAAAAACTGTTATCTTTTAAATATGTGAACTGTCCCACTTGAAAAAAATTTAATCTGAAACTGAATATCTGAAGGGGAGCCTGGCTGGCTCAGTGAGCAGAGTGTGAGACTCTCGATCTCGGGGTCATGAGTTCGAGCCCCAGGTTGCAGGTAGAAATTACTTTAAAACAAAAACCAAAAAACGAAAAGACTAAATGCTTGCAAATGCAGAGAAAATTTCTGGAAGATACCCAAAAGTGGAGTGGAATTTGAGTATGTAAGGGAAGAAACTTTTTCTCTTTATACCCTTGTGTAGAGTTTGAGTTTGTTTTTTGAGCAAGGAACATATAATTATTTTTAAAAATCTGATAAACTAGGGGCACCTGGGTGGCTCAGTCGGTTGAGCATCTGACTCTTGATTTCAGCTCAAGTCATGATCTCAGGGGTCATGAGATCGAGCCCCGTGACTGACTCCCCACTCAGCAGGCAGTCTGCTTTTCTCTCTCTCTCTCTCCCTCTACCCCTCCCTGTGCTTACACACGCTCTCTCTCTAAAATAAACAAATCAATAAATCTTTTTTAAAAAATTCTTTTAACTTTTTGAAAAATCTGATAAACTAATTCCAGTGATTGAAAAATAACTTAATGTTACTCTTCAAGGAATATTTAAATTTTAATGGGTAACCCAGCATTTTTTATCTGGGAGGAGTAAGTCCATTTCAAATAGACCATCAGGGCCAATAAGAGAGACTCCCCACATCATACCATAGGGTATGATTGACTTGGTACACCTACTCACACCTCTTTTAAGATGTTTCCTGTCTCACATGGAGAACTTCAGTTCTTGAACTTAAAAGCTTTGAACTTGTCAGGATTTCAAGGAAGCTTGGAGGGGCGCATTTAGCATTGGGGTAATAATCCATGAGACATGGAGGGGAGAGGCTGGTAAACACGGCAAACATACCTATTAATGCTACTCATACTACCCACCGCATTCCATTTTGGTATCAGGTTGATTCACACATCAGAAAGAACCAGAGGGGCGCCTGGGTGGCACAGCGGTTAAGTGTCTGCCTTCGGCTCAGGGCGTGATCCCGGCGTTATGGGATCGAGCCCCACATCAGGCTCTTCCGCTATGAGCCTGCTTCTTCCTCTCCCACTCCCCCTGCTTGTGTTCCCTCTCTCTGGCTGTCTCTATCTCTGTCAAATAAATAAATAAAATCTTTAAAAAAAAAAAAAAAGAAAGAAAGAACCAGAAACCTCTGCATGTCAAAATTATTTTTTGTTTACATGCCTCAAGGAAACCTGAAGTTGGTGATTGCATTTCACAAGGACGCTGGGAAAAGCCATTTGTGGCTACCTAACTTTATGCGACCAGCAGAAGGTAAGACATTGATCACACCAAGAACAGAGGGCAATATTAAGAAAAGAAGTATTCTGTTATTATTCCTGGGCAAGTCCAGTGGGCAGAGATTACAATAATCAATTTAAAAAATCAATTACTTACATAAGTCATGCTGTAATATCTGAACTGGTTGGATATGGGGAAGCACAAAGAAATACTTAAAAGTTATTATTTGGAAGTCCTCACGTTCAATTTTTCTTTTTATTGTCTTAATAAATCACACATCAAATAAATACTGTTGAAGGAAAAAAAATTAAATGAAATGTGTGTTGAATGTCAGGTTGAGCAGGAAATTTTAATTGCAGAATAATGGATATAGATGGATATAGATGACACTTTTAAGTAAAGTTATCACTTCCTTTCTCCCATCTCAGCTCCTAACACAAAGTGATAATTGCTTTAAAAGCAAAATAGTTCTGGATACACTGATAGGTATTTTTTTTCCCAAGGACTATAAGTAGCAAATTTCAACACCCAATGAATCATGTTATTTCTCATCTCACTTAACAAATTCTAATAGGTAGCTAAAAGTCTCTTACAGGGTATTCATTTATCTCACAGTACAAAATGTTTGAGGTTGAAGTCTGGCCCAGAAAATGGAGCAGAAAGATCAGGAAAGGGAAATTATATAACTGTCATCACAGGTAATATTCTGTTCTGCTGGAGACCTGAATCATACCATTTTCACCACTAATGCCTATATTTCCTTCTCAAGAAAAAATAAAGAAATAATCAAAAATTGGAAAATCTCAATAAAATATCAACAAACGTGGAGTCTCCTAAATGAACGCATTGTGAAAGAGTTAAAAGAATATGGGAAAAATATACTACAGAAGGGTTTTTTTTACAGAAACGGAATAAACACTTGCAACATTCACAGAATGGACAGAAGATAATTGTGGTCAATTATATTATACTCCTACTCCTGAGAAAATATCTCACAGTCCAGGAAATGAGTTCTGAGATCCTTCCTGGATGTGGTAATATGTCCCAGTGAGCCTTATTGTCTATTAAATGCCTTACTCTCACACAGTCTATGAGTGGATATGCATTTTTATTGATTTTTATGTACCACACCTTCTGTTCCAAAACAGACTTTTAAGATAGCTTAAAAGGACACATGAAGTGCAACAAGACCTCATAAATTAAAAGTATGAGCAAAGGAGAAAGAAAAATACAGATGGAGCATAAGTGGAGCAAAAATTAAGGCCAAGGAAGACACATCATAATAACTTCACTCTTGCTAGTCATGGGCCACAAATTCGGTGCTAAGCTCTCCAGCAGCGGTGAGAAGAGGAAGACATCAAACCCGAGTATATCCTTACAAAGGGAGAAAAGTCCTGATGAGGCTTCAGCATTGGCTTCAATTATTTAATTTGTAGTAAGAGTAAAAATATAGCAATGGAGTAGAGCTAACTCATGGAGCGCTTACAGTAATTTCAGGTAATCCTCTGAATACATTACAAATATTAAACCATTTAATCCTCACAAAATCGAATGAAGTAGATAATGCTATTATTCCTTTTTTATAGCTCAGGAAACCAAGGAACAAAGAGGTTCTGTATCTTGCTCAGGATCATGCACCTAGGAAGGGATAAAGTGAGATGCTACTAAATGCGTACTTGGATAAAGAAGGTACAATCTTCAGGTGCTTATGGCTTTTATATATTCACCTATATGAAACAGATTTGAGTAAATATAAACAAAGCTACAAAAACAAGCCAGCTAATAAATGATCCTGTTTGAAACGAAATGCTGCTTGCAACATTACTATAGGATGGAGTGTAATGACGGAAGTTCATTTAAGTTTGAAGTGCTATAACCTGATGACTCAATTCCCCCCCATTTTTCTCTAATTAGACTACTGAGAAACCCAGTTCATATGGCCTGTTGTGATACCGTTTGGCCTTCCTTTGGGGAGAAGACATTCTCAATATATCAAGCACACCAGTGTTTTTTTTCTCATTAGCTGGCAGCAGTTCAAGAAATACCACTTGGCATCAACTCTATTGGAAACACAAACAGAAACTCAGGCAGTGAAACTATGGAGCAGTTTTCAATTATAAGATAAAAAATGATGCAAATATGCTTATATTAATTTGTTTTCTAGAATGTCATTTAAATAAAAACACAAAATTTAAGCATTCTTGTGAATAACTCTCAAGTCCCCTCTCTTGGGAAACACTTTTTTTGGAGAAACATACTTGATAATGTTCTTAATTTAAAAAATTAATTGCTTCAAGTATTACTAATTTGCATGTAGAAGACGGTTATTTCTCAAGGGGTGGGCAATATAAAGAGCATAGTGTGGAATTAAATTAATAATGCTGTAGGCACTTCTACCAAAAAAGACAAGGATCTTGAAAATACAGTGACGACATCACATCAATGGGCAACTCAGTAAAAATAACTACAATGATCTGGTTGGATTTGGGGGCATGTTTTTAAGTAGAGGGAAGTCAAGCTTTGGGGAAAGAAGTCTGTGGCAATGAACTTAGAGATCTCAAATACCTGAATTCAGCAACCATATGCTGCTGGTTGAATACGGATCCATGGACTTCTTCAACATCAAGAAGCAAAAGAGCCCACTAAGAAACTGAGCCTGAAGGGACACATTCCATTTGTATTCACAGAAGGGCTGAGACAATATTCCTTAGAAGTATGCCATCCAAGAATATATATTTATATGATGTCCTTAAGCTTAGAAATCAACAAGACCTTAAAGATGCATTGCTATTTCATTTGTTTCCATCTTCCACACTGTTAACAGTATGCTTTCAAATGGACTTAAACAATAAGAAAACATAGTATCTCATATAATAAAAAGTCCAGTGGAGGTAGGGCTTCTGAGTTGGCTGATTTAGCAGCTTAAAGAAGTCCAGGCTCCATTCAGTCATCTCACTCCATCTCACTGCTTTGCCTTCCACCATGTGGACCTCTTCCTAAAATAGGCTTCCCGGCGACCAAGGCATGGTTATCTATAGTAATAAGGGTATAGGATTCCTCATTTATATCATCACAGAGCAAACACATTTCTCTCCCAATTACGCAATAAGATTTCCTCCTTTCAGTCAGGCCCAACATAGGTCCCATTACCAAGAGAATGCCATGAGCCAATGGCTTAAGTCAGGTTACATAACCAGCCCAGCTAAGAGACGGGAGATCATCATGATTGCTTTCAACTAGTTAAAGCCTATCCAGAAGTTGGTGTTGGGGTCACCTTTCCCTAAGTCACTTGGGCTGCATTTTGTGGATACCTGTATAAAACCAGGGTTCTCCTGTGAAGGGGTAAGGTATGGATAGGATANAACCAGGGTTCTCCTGTGAAGGGGTAAGTAGGGAGGATACTGCACAGACAATCAACAAATCCTTTAGCCACAAAACCTTTTCCTGAGAGTGTCAAAGGAAAATATTCTGTGTTATGTCCTGGTATGTCTCAGATGGGCTATAGGGGGCAGTAGTGGCTCAGTACTTAATGAATTTCTGCCCTGTAGTGAGGGACACTTCTCTGGAGAGGTATTTTTCTTTAAGGGTCAAATATCACTTGCTATTACTAAATCATACCAGAAATAACTGGTATTTTCATCAATTAAAATCACAGCTGCTTAGAGTCAAAAGCATTGACATATTGACTGGTTTGGTTTTTTTTTTTTTTAAATCAGTATCTCATTATAGGACTTTTCTGTACCTTTGACTTAACATGCAGAATGATTCGAGTTAGCAAGAACAGTTTATGCATTCGATTGACATATTTTCCCCACCAACCATTTGCCTGCTATGTGCTACAGAATAGGTGAACAAGCAAAAGATACTTCTACATATTTATTCTATACAAAGGAACATGGTTAACATTAAACTCAAATGTTACAGGTGTTCAAAAACTAAGCTAATAAACATGCCAAGTTCTGATTTAATCAGGAAGACCTCTTAAATGAGTTAGACTCTGAGCTGGAGATAAATGAAAAGGAAGATAGAGACAGAAGGTATTCTAGATAAACAGGCTCCAATGGACAAAGAAAGAATTCTAAGCAGGGTGGTAACAATCTGGGAAGACAGTCGTGAATGGGAGGACAGAAGAAAGGACCATGGGACTAGCTCACTGTTAACTCAGGATGGATTCTGAATTGCTGGGTAATGAGAAACCTTGTGAAGGAGATAGGAAGAAAACTAACATTTGCTGGTTGTCTCAAATGTATCAGAAGCTTAATGTATTTCATTTAGTCAATCTTCACAAGAGCCTAGCACAGTGAGTTTTATCATTATCACCCTCTTTTACAGATGAGAAAACCAAGGATCAAAGAAATTAATTGTCCAAGTCACAGCTAGTAATTGGCAGAAGAATTTTAATCCAAATCTGTTTACGCCAAAATCTGAGCTTTTCCCCACTGTCTAATGTCTCCTGTTGGAGGAGAGAATGATGTAACAAGAATCTTAGCATTCACAATTGACCATTGGCTGTTGGAGGATCTGAGAGAGGGTATTCCAGGAATCTAAAGAAGGAGGGAGTGGCTAGCAGACAGAGCTTGATTATGGAGATCGAGATGGGAGAATGTCCAGGTTACTCCTACCAGTTAATTACATGAAGCAAAGGATTCTAAGATAACTCCAGGTTCTGTGCTTGGCTCATTGGTCAAATGGTTCTGCTCCCACCAAAATATAGAGGACAAAATGTCAGGAGTTTATTGTCATTGCCATCAAGGATAGTGACTGGGCCAAGTGACATTTGGAAGATATTTTCGTATGTAGCTGCATGGGTAATATTCCAGAGATTTCTCTCACTTGGAACACAGCTAAATTTCAAATCTTCTTAAAATGTACTTAGTACCCAACCCAGTTGGAATTTGTTCTAATTTGTTAAAGGGTTGAGTTAAATTTCCCTTTTTTTCTTTTACAGATTAACGATATAAAAAAGATATTTTAAAATCTAAATTCTCTTACTCTAAAGTTTAGAGTCTAAACAAATGGAGTATTACGTAAGGTCAATTGACAAAGAAAACAAAGTAATGTGAATATTCACATTAGACTATAATGCATGGCAGTACTCCAAGAAATAGCAAGTTCTCCCTGTCAATTTTAAATACATATTCAGTTCCCATTGTAAAGTCCGATCTGCTTTTTGATTGGATATGTTACAAGTGAGGTTAGTTCACAGGTCTGTTTTCCTCAGCAGGGAATTTCAGGGCACAGATCACCTTGTAAGAAAATGTCTTGAGTGACTTAGTTTAAGAGGTGCACGGTAAATGCTTGTTGGCTGATAACATGTTTATTAAATGTAAAGCGAACATTTTATATTAGTACTGTTGGAAAGGAAAGAGCTCCTGGTTCCTCGGTTTTTGGTTGCATGACTTCAAAAAAGTTCTTTAACATTCTGAACACTATCAGTGATGCCTACGGAACAGCATTCTGTGTAAACACAGCAATGTATGCAAAAACATCACAGAATTTATTTTATTAAATAAATTAAAACCATGCAAATATTTTAGACAGCATGCTGTTGATCACCTTGGCCATGCCAACAAGGCAAGCCTTGATCATGCACTCTGAGGACCTGATAGTAAGTAAAAGACCTTCTCTCCTAACATATTCTATACTCCAACTGTCTTATAAATTCAGACTGGCAAACCTCAGAAGATTCCTTCTTTCTACTGAAATGAAGTTTAATAATAATAAAAAATGGGGAAAAAAGTCCCAAGAAACTAATAAATGCTTCTAGAATATCAGAGTTGTTTTTCTCCCCCATGTTCCCTTATCTGTTGACATTCCCTTGAGCAAAGAAGCTGACTATATCATTAGATTTTTGCAGTACATCTACTCTGTACATATCAAGTCAATGATCATATAATTCCCAAATGACTGAAGTAAGTTTTGGACTAAAAACAAATGTCAGTGTTAAGAGTAAGAGAAATAAAAAAGGGCTCCACTGGGGGAAGACTGGAGGACACAAAGAAAGAGAATGATGGGGGTAGCTAAGAACCATGATTTCACTCTCCGCTTGGAGGCTGGGAGGGAACAGGAAAAATCAGAAAGGCCATATTTCTGGAGAAGCTAGCAACAGTCCCCATAATGAATTCTGAAAGTGTGATCCTCTCAGACACAGATGCTTCTTCGAACCACCATTCCTTTCAGGTGCCATGCAAAAAAAGGTATTTTTCAGACATTGTCTACAAGATCTACTATGGTGCTGGGGAACAAAGAATAAATACAGAATTAGCTCAACGGCCAATGCTGTTTGCATGTAAGTCTAGGCCATACTCCAAAATCACTACCTGTAACTTTCCCCGGAATCCTTACCATGGACACAGCGAAAAAGAAAATATAAAAGGGAGGAAGGGGGATTGGAAACCTTTGGCTGCCACGGTTCTGCCTGAAACTGGCAGCTTTTCTACCATTTACAAATGAAATGAGTGACAAACCGGTCGTTAAAACAATCAAGCTTAATGCAGGTGAAATTTTTAATAAACATTTTTAATAAAATTTTTTTCTAGATTTTTCTTAAAAATCTAGAGATTTATTAAATATTAGAATGGTTCTCTGAAGACTTATTGTTGGACATGAAAGGCTTTACTAAAGGGGCTCCTCCCTCAGCTTTCCGTCCCTACCTGGAGGGTGGTTACTCTGCCTCTCAGTTCTCTGGGTAAGGAAAAGCAATAGCGTAACGGCTCAGAACTCGAGATCTCTGGTCACACAATTATAGGACTGAATCTGACGCAACTACTTACTGCCTGGGTGGTGTTCAGGAAGTGATTCCACCGCTCCATGCCTCAGTTTCCTCACATATAAGTAGATACAACAGCAGTACTGCTTTATGGAATTGTCAGGAGTCACTGAACTCCCCACCAGGCTCGTAGAGCCAATAAGTAAGTGGGACCCAGTAATGTTAAACATATGCCCTGTGAACAGAGTAGGAAATCAAGGGGCTGCTAGCTCAGGAAAAGATGCTCACCTTGAGAGGCCCACCAGCAGGTGGGGCACAAAGACGCATAGTGAGCCCCCAACAGGAGTTTGGGGAACCTGGGAAGGGCCAGCCCCAGCCTTTCCCAAGAAGGCCAGAGAGGACGCAGACGGCCCACAGCTGCACCTCCTTGCAGGGATATTTGTGTAAGCGATTGGCTGTTTAAAGTTTTTACTTCCCACTGTTAAAGCTCCTGAAGGACTGCTTGCAAGTGAGCTTTACGAACTCAGGGCCAGCCCTGGCCTTCAGGGCTTTGAGGGAATGGAGCGCTGGACTTTGGGGTTTAGAACATTAAAGGCATTGTACATCTCTTTCCTCATGCAGCCCCGAGGCTGAGATGATCATCTCTCATTTTAAAAAGCTTTCATTTTCAGGGCCCCTTGGTACCTCAGATTCATTTTATATCTGAGTTTTATACCTGTTATTTATTTATTTTTTGGGTAGTCTACATTTATCTCTTCTCTGCTTTCTTTTTGTGCTCTCTTTCGGGGTATTGTTTTTTGGGAACGCACTTTGGGTTAGAACCCAGCTAATATGCACTAATGACAAGGATGTCCATGGTGAGTTTTTGAAATTGACGGATAATAAATCAGCAGACTACTTTTTAAAGTCTTTCAAAAGACTTCTTTAATAACTATTTTTAAAAGTCAAGGATACGGCTTTGCAACATGTTCTTTAATAATTTATTTTAACACATATGATTTAAGAAATGGCAACGTGTGGGATGTTTTTAAAGGTTTTTATCAGAGCCTCTCTGAGTAAGCTTTTATTGAGGTGAGCCCACGGATCCAACTTAGTATGTTGAAAACAGAGGTTCCAAGAAGCTAACAGAATTACCAAGATCATTTAATAAACTGCAGCCGATCCGAACATGGAGTCCAGGACCCTTGACCAACACAAGTTCCTTATGTGCATTAGAATGACTGAAAAGCTTTTCAGACATGGAGGTTTTCTCATCCCCATCCTGCAAGTATCCGTTTCAGGAACATGGGAAACAGCCCAGGAATATCCATTTTTTTACATATTTATACATACTATTTGTACTAATCCTCAGGCTGGTGGTCCACGGGCCACACTTCAAAAGCTGTGTTTTTAAACCCAGTTCAGAGCTCTAAGACAGTGAGTCTCAAACTTTTTGGTTTCAGGAACCATATAATCCTTTTAAAAATATTGAAAATCCCCCAAAGCTTTTGTTTTTGTAGGTCATACCTATTATATATGTAATGTATTAGAAGTGTGAATTTGAGATGTTTTTCAAATATCTACTTATAAATTCATTTAAAAATAATAAATCTGTTACATGTTAACATAAACATAATGGTTTTGAAAAATAACTATATTTTCTAAAACAAAAAAAAATTGGTGTGAAGAGTGGCACAGTTCTATATTTTTGAAAATATCTTTAATGACTGGCTTAATAGAATACAGCTGGATGCTTGTATCTGCTTCTGTATTCGTTCTGTCACAAAATGTTGCTTTGGGTTGAAGTACATAAAGAAAATCAGGCCTGACACAGATACTTAGTTGGAAAAAGAGGGACTATTTTGATAACCTTTTCATATACTTGCGAACATTCTTTGATACTACAGCAGAACTCAACAAGTGGAAGTTTCTTAAAGGTTATTTGCAATATGGAATCTGAAACTAAATGAATTTTTCATTTTCTATCACACTGAACTCCATTGGTCTCACTTGTATTTTGACTATCCTTTTCATCCATTCCTGATTTAACATTATATGTTAGTCATTTGGAAAATATTGTTTCACTGAATTATGCAGACCTTCCAAATTCTGGCATATTTCACTACACAATATTTTAAAAAATCACACTCGTTAATATCTACCACCTATAGTGTCAGAAAAATCATTAAGTTTTGAGATATTGCTAAACTCCTGGTGGCAGATACAATCTTTCCAAAGCCCTAATTTTCACCTGAAAACTCAAATTTATCACTGGCAACAAATACCTAAATTTAGAACCAAGGCTTGCTTGGTTCATTTCTGCAAAGTCTAAAAAGTCATTATTTTATATGTCAGTTGTTCTTCAAATTAAACTGTGTTTCATTTAAAAAGTGGTGAGTTTAGAGGCGCCTGGGTAGTGCAGTTGTTAAGTGTCTGCCTTCGGCTCAGGGCGTGATCCCGGCGTTTCAGGATCGAGTCCCACATCGGGCTCCTCCGCTGGGAGCCTGCTTCTTCCTCCTCCCACTCCCCTGCTGTGTTCCCTCTCTCGCTGGCTGTCTCTCTGTCACATAAATAAATAAAATCTTTAAAAAAAAAAAAGTGGTGAGTTTAGCTCACAAGTCAAACAAGCGCACTACTTTTACCTTACATTTTGGTCCCTTATGAGCACTTCCCGTTTTGTCACACAGATTAAAAAAAACATGTTCTCAAAAGATTGAGATTTCACAAAATTAATAACTTTTACTGCTTTATCAGGGACATTCTTAACTGAAACTAGAACTTGTTTAACTTCAAGAACCTAACGGTGAAGAACGACGACTAGTAACTCCGGTAGCATTGTCTCGATTTGGGTTAAGGTGCCAACAGCTTGCTTTTGCACTCTCAAGGCAAACACCAACACTGCAAAAAAAGGGCAAAATAACGTCTTGTGTTTTTATGAAACTAGTTTTGACCTTGCAAACCTTCTGGAAAGTTTGCAGGACTCCCAGGGCCTATGGACCACACTTTGAGAACCATTGCTCTAAAAAAACCAGTTTGCCATTATTCTAATATGATCTAGCCCGGAAAATCAGAACACAAATTTAGCAGGTTGTCCTCATTTTTACTGGTTCATCTTCCCCAAAGAGGTACCATGCGAGTACAATTAATTAACCCATCATTCCCATTAAACCAACTAAAACAATCATGTGTTCTTCTGGAGCTGACAAGCTGGGAGTTATGCAGTATGATGATAACCCAAGTGTCAAATGATGGTTATAATGTATGGAGGGTCCACCCACTATAGTGATTAAAAAGAGTGTGGGGGGTGGGGCAAGTTTAGGTCACAGTGGCTCCCGAGGCTGTTTCATCACAAAGGAAAATATAATCATTTGCTAGGCACCACTGCGTACCATAAGGAATACAGAGAAAGCCTTCACTCATGGGCATAAGTGTTCTGAATGGTGGGGGTTGAGGGAATTGCTACTGAAAAGATAATAATGTGATGGGGGAGATAAAAATATATTTCTCTTTGCCCCTTAGGCGTTCACCTGCCAACGACTGGATGTTACCCTTGTATGGGTTTCTCCCTTCAGGCACAAAGATGGAAAGGTACTTCGAATTCAGAGCAAAATTTGAATAGGCTAGACATCTGCCTTCCAGCTAGAACTTTCTACACAGCCCAAACTGCTAAAAGCCTTAGAGCCCTTGCCAACTTATCATAACCAGGAAACTTTATTTATTTATTTAATTTTTTAAAGATTTGATTTTTAAGTAATCTCTACACCCAACGTGAGGCTTAAACTTACAACCCTGAGATCAAGTCGCATGCTCTACTGACTGAGCCAGACTGGTGCCCCATAACCGGGAAACTTTCATATGTGCTATATTAACGTGAATTTTAGAAATTGAGAGACTGTTTAAGGACTTTGCAATTAGGTTTTGGCTATTGACTTCAGTCCACGGGTCACTGGTTTGGAGAGAAGGTAAGAGCCCTGAACACTAGTACTTTCTCATTTCCTTGTTAACCAGTTGTATGGCCTTGAGCTGGCCTCAAATCTTCATCTCATAGGTATAATTAGGGGGCCTAGACTCTAGAATGCACAAAAACCTGGAGTTGTTAAGTCCCTGGAAAATATTACCTATTTCAATCCCCTTTTTGTTCCTGCAAAAATAGCCATTGCTAATTTAGCACTTACTACAGCCAAGTGTAAGTTACCTAAAGGTTTTGTGCATATTAACTCAATCATTAGCCTTATGCAAGAGGCCGTTATTGATATTACAGTCAGTTATGCTGTCACGTGATGTACCTAGCATTCCTAAAAATCACAACTCTAGGCAAAATCATGCAATGGGAAAGTGGGATTGGGGTACCATACTCAAAAACTTTTCAGCGTCACATTTTTAAAAAGATAAAAACCTAATAAAAGTGGTATCGCAGTTTTACAGATGTGAAATAGTTAAGAACCACATGGTCAGGACAATAAATCTGGCACTTTATCTAGAAAAAGACTCGAAGCTTGCTTGGAGGGGGGGCGCCTGCACTCCCACCACTGCCCACCTGCTCCCAAATCGCCACCCTGTGTGCAGATAACAAAATACAAGAGCATTGAGAGAAACGATAAAGAAAGAAAAAGAACAGAGAATGGAGAGCGAAAGTACAAAATTGGCTGAGAAGGAGAAAGAAAATGAACGACGGGGGCAGTGTCCAACTGGGTGGACACGAGTTCCTGCATTCTTCCGGCGTTTCTTGCTCCCAAACAGGGCATTGTGTTCAATTATTTGAATAAAATCACGTTCTCTTGACAGGCAGGACAGCAGAAGGGACTACATCTCAAGCTTATGTATGAGGAATCAATGGAGCAGAAAGGTAAATTACTGAAGATCAGACAGTTAAAAAAGAAGCACAACCAGTACTTGAACGTGGGCCACGAGCACCAAAGGCCACGTTCTCCCTCGCTGTCTCGGGGCCCTCCTAAACTCAGGGGACCTATGCATTTCAGTCTCCAAATCTAGAGATCTCAAAGCAGGGAAGGAAGCAAAAACTGAAAGAAGGTGGCAGCTGACAAATGGTTCAGAGAGACGGAGAGGGAGAGCAAGCAAGCGATCCCATGACTTTGGCCAGTATTCATCCGCCACAGGATGAGTGGATTTATTCCCCATACTCATACCCAGGCCTGCAAAGCTGAGTTCTCCATGTTTCACAGTCCCGAATACATTTTCTAACATATTCTTATTCTCCTTTAGCCCACAACTAAAAAACAGGTGTTGTGCCCCCTTAAAATTTTTGAAGAACATAGGAAGGACAAGCATTTTCTTTCTCAGTACAGAGTATTAGCATGGCTGAGGGAAAGGGTAGGCATTACTCAATGCACCAGGGCAGTGATATACTGAGGAGGGGTGAGCAGAGCCCAGATTTGTAACATCTGCCAATTTTGTGGAGTAAACACTCCCAGCATGGCCAATTTCAAGCTGCTAAGATTTACAACCAACTTTCAAAAGTCCTGATTATTTCGCATTCAGTTCTTCCAAGCCAGTAAGAGCAGGCTCTGGCAGCAGCCTGGGAGCTCCCTGACTCCCAGTGTTAATGGGAACTCGGAGGCAGGCTGGACTCCAAAACAATCAATAAGCAAACAGCCACAGTTACAGCCAAGCCAAAAAAACCACAAAAGGATGAATCCCAACTCCACAATTTACAGACTGGTACACTGAGGCCCAGAGAGGTTGTTGAATTTCCCGTGACCACACAGTAGGATGATTAGAATGCATGTTTGCACACCTGTTGCATTTAATAGTCTAAAACAGTAGTTCTCAATGTTCACTTGCATTAGAATCACGTGGAGGTCACCAATCCCTACTTAAGAGTTTCAGATTCAATAGATCTGGGGCGGAGCTCCAGAAGATCCCCCCACCAACCCGGCTCCCTATGGGCATACCCTGCGTAATCACCGTTTCTGTTCATGAGGTGAGAAAATATCACTAAGTATATGATAGGATTTTTGCCCCTTCGATGAAGCTGTGTTACAAGGCAAAGTGAAGGGATTTTGTGGATGTAATAAAGTCCCTAATCAGTTGGCTTTGACTTAACGAAAAGCGATATTATTTTGGGTGGGCCTGATCTTATCAGTGAGCCCATGAAAAGAGAGAGGAATGGAAAAGAAAGAAATGCCTTCCTTCAGGAAGAACTGGGAAGGTTTTCTGGAGGAGATTTGGTTTGAGTCTCCGAAGTGAGAGAAGTCCCTCAAAAGGGGCTCATGGAGCAGAGAGNAGGTGAGAAAATATCACTAAGTATATGATAGGATTTTTGCCCCTTCGATGAAGCTGTGTTACAAGGCAAAGTGAAGGGATTTTGTGGATGTAATAAAGTCCCTAATCAGTTGGCTTTGACTTAACGAAAAGCGATATTATTTTGGGTGGGCCTGATCTTATCAGTGAGCCCATGAAAAGAGAGAGGAATGGAAAAGAAAGAAATGCCTTCCTTCAGGAAGAACTGGGAAGGTTTTCTGGAGGAGATTTGGTTTGAGTCTCCGAAGTGAGAGAAGTCCCTCAAAAGGGGCTCATGGAGCAGAGAGAACAAAGGCCAAAAAGAATGAAGGTACAGAGGAATTTGGAATAAAAAGCAGGCAAGGATAATAGGTATAGAGAGAGTTGTATTTTGACATCCTAAGTTTGAGGGTTCCTGAAGTGCTTGCTTACTGGTGGCGTGAAGGTTAGGAAGGAGGTCAGGGACAGAGATAGGAATATCAGAGACAGCTATGCAGAAGCCATAGTTGAAACAGGGAACATTGGTGAGATTACCAGGTGAGAGAAGAAATGGGCCAAAGAACCACCTTGAAGAAGAACTACATTAAAAGCCCAAGCAGTGTCTTCTTAGATGTAGATTAAAAACAACCAATGAATCACTACACAATTAGCATAAATTCCATACTGAGACCTGAAATCTGAGAATATTTCTGGCCTACGGTGGGCTTTACTCACTTCTAAATATTCAATGTATTAAAAATTAAACCAGAGTGTTTTTGAAGGTTGTGTTATAATAGTGGTCACTGGACAAAGAACCTGAGTACCACCTGGAAAATCTTAGAAATGCAAGTTCTTGGGTCCTACTCCAGACTTAAACTTTCCCAGAAATCTGGTGGGAGTTTAAAGATTTTATTTATTTATTTGAGATAGAGCACTAGCAAGCATGAGCCAGGGGGAGGGGCAGAGGAAGAAGGAGAGGGAGAAAGAGACTCCCCGCTGAGCAGGGAGCCAGATGTGGGGCTTCAATCCCAGAACCCCAGGATCATGACCTGAGCTGAAGACGGATGCTTAACTGACTGAGCCACCCAGGAGCCCCTGCCAGCACTCTGTTTTAATAAGCCCTCCAGGAGATTTTGTACCACCCTGAAGTTTGGGAAGCAAGACTGAAGTTAGGAAAATAATGGTCATATTAGTTAGGCAGAGACTCTCAGTACTGGTTGCAAAGTGTAAGAGAAGGATTGTCTGATCTAAGGAATGTTGGTTATCGGATTATCAGGAAAAAAATCAATCTAAATGTAAAATCAAACATAAGATCATGTCGATAAAATATTCTCAGAACAGACATTACTTTCCCCAAAATGTGTTATTTGATAGTCTATCATCAAGGCCAATGTTTAGATAAACATTAGGAAGCAATCATAATTTTAAAAAAAAGACCGGGGCGCCTGGGTGGCACAGCGGTTAAGCGTCTGCCTTCGGCTCGGGGCGTGATCCCGGCGTTATGGGATAGAGCCCCACATCAGGCTCTTCCGCTATGGGCCTGCTTCTTCCTCTCCCACTCACCCTGCTTGTGTTCCCTCTCTCGCTGGCTGTCTCTATCTCTGTCGAATAAATTTATTTATTTAAAAAATAAATAAATAAATAAATAAAAAGACCAAGGAGGTGATTGGAAACCATTAGTTGATCATTACCCCATAGAGTTCTGTAACTAGTCCACCCCAGATTTACCATAATAAGATGGGAGAGGGGACAAGTCACACCCCAGGGATCATGATATTTTCTCACCTCATCCTCCAACCCATCCAGCTGAGAAATAAAGCCCAAGAAATTCTGAACACCAATTTGCCACACATAAACTTAGAATATGGCACCTTTGCATGGGTTATCAGAACTTGATTGTCTCCTTTGTGAATACTTGGATCAAATAATTTACTTGCAGAACCTCTTGGAAAGTTTGTTACAGAGACATGTAAAAACTCCTCAGTCTTTCTCATATGTTGCGGCTGCTACTGATTATCATTACCAACATTTTGTATCAGAGAGTGCTTCTGGCTGCAAGTGAGAGAAAACCCCAGCCCAGAGCAACCTGAGCAGTAAGAAATGTTAACTAGGAACACAGAGGTAGGGCAGCTCCACGCCCAGGTCCTCAGTGCCCCCTGCCTCCCTTGTGTGTTGGCTTCATCCACAGGCTGGCAGCCACACAGCTCCAGCTGTTNTAGAGAGAGTTGTATTTTGACATCCTAAGTTTGAGGGTTCCTGAAGTGCTTGCTTACTGGTGGCGTGAAGGTTAGGAAGGAGGTCAGGGACAGAGATAGGAATATCAGAGACAGCTATGCAGAAGCCATAGTTGAAACAGGGAACATTGGTGAGATTACCAGGTGAGAGAAGAAATGGGCCAAAGAAGCCTTGAAGAAGAACTACATTAAAAGCCCAAGCAGTGTCTTCTTAGATGTAGATTAAAAACAACCAATGAATCACTACACAATTAGCATAAATTCCATACTGAGACCTGAAATCTGAGAATATTTCTGGCCTACGGTGGGCTTTACTCACTTCTAAATATTCAATGTATTAAAAATTAAACCAGAGTGTTTTTGAAGGTTGTGTTATAATAGTGGTCACTGGACAAAGAACCTGAGTACCACCTGGAAAATCTTAGAAATGCAAGTTCTTGGGTCCTACTCCAGACTTAAACTTTCCCAGAAATCTGGTGGGAGTTTAAAGATTTTATTTATTTATTTGAGATAGAGCACTAGCAAGCATGAGCCAGGGGGAGGGGCAGAGGAAGAAGGAGAGGGAGAAAGAGACTCCCCGCTGAGCAGGGAGCCAGATGTGGGGCTTCAATCCCAGAACCCCAGGATCATGACCTGAGCTGAAGACGGATGCTTAACTGACTGAGCCACCCAGGAGCCCCTGCCAGCACTCTGTTTTAATAAGCCCTCCAGGAGATTTTGTACCACCCTGAAGTTTGGGAAGCAAGACTGAAGTTAGGAAAATAATGGTCATATTAGTTAGGCAGAGACTCTCAGTACTGGTTGCAAAGTGTAAGAGAAGGATTGTCTGATCTAAGGAATGTTGGTTATCGGATTATCAGGAAAAAAATCAATCTAAATGTAAAATCAAACATAAGATCATGTCGATAAAATATTCTCAGAACAGACATTACTTTCCCCAAAATGTGTTATTTGATAGTCTATCATCAAGGCCAATGTTTAGATAAACATTAGGAAGCAATCATAATTTTAAAAAAAAGACCGGGGCGCCTGGGTGGCACAGCGGTTAAGCGTCTGCCTTCGGCTCGGGGCGTGATCCCGGCGTTATGGGATAGAGCCCCACATCAGGCTCTTCCGCTATGGGCCTGCTTCTTCCTCTCCCACTCACCCTGCTTGTGTTCCCTCTCTCGCTGGCTGTCTCTATCTCTGTCGAATAAATTTATTTATTTAAAAAATAAATAAATAAATAAATAAAAAGACCAAGGAGGTGATTGGAAACCATTAGTTGATCATTACCCCATAGAGTTCTGTAACTAGTCCACCCCAGATTTACCATAATAAGATGGGAGAGGGGACAAGTCACACCCCAGGGATCATGATATTTTCTCACCTCATCCTCCAACCCATCCAGCTGAGAAATAAAGCCCAAGAAATTCTGAACACCAATTTGCCACACATAAACTTAGAATATGGCACCTTTGCATGGGTTATCAGAACTTGATTGTCTCCTTTGTGAATACTTGGATCAAATAATTTACTTGCAGAACCTCTTGGAAAGTTTGTTACAGAGACATGTAAAAACTCCTCAGTCTTTCTCATATGTTGCGGCTGCTACTGATTATCATTACCAACATTTTGTATCAGAGAGTGCTTCTGGCTGCAAGTGAGAGAAAACCCCAGCCCAGAGCAACCTGAGCAGTAAGAAATGTTAACTAGGAACACAGAGGTAGGGCAGCTCCACGCCCAGGTCCTCAGTGCCCCCTGCCTCCCTTGTGTGTTGGCTTCATCCACAGGCTGGCAGCCACACAGCTCCAGCTGTTCCCATTATCACAGCCAGGCATGACTGTGTCCAAAGGAAGAAGAGAGGGACCAGTTCTTTCTTGCAGCTCTTTTTTGGCAGCAAGAACTTCTTTCCCAGAAACCCCCCAGCAGACTTCCGCTCTTATCATCTATTGGGTGACGTGCCAGTCTTATTGACACCATTCCCACTAGATGGCTACTGCAAATCTCCAGGGAGTTACGTGCCAGACTCACGGACCCCCTAGCTCTCTAGGTTCCCCTGGGATATTCGCCAAGTGGAGTTGGTATTTAGGCATTTTTATAAAATCACTGAATATTCTTTTCCTTTTTCTATTGGTAAAGATACAGTCAGACACAGTAAGGGTAAGTGTATAAGTACGACTAGCTCAGACTAAACCCTTGGGGTGGAATAGATATTGGAAAGATAATCACTAGTATCACTACAAATAACCTCCACTAACAGTTACTCCACGCACTTCCATTGTGCTGGGAACTGTGTAAACCCTCTGTAAGCGTTATATCATTTGAAAATAAATTCAGGGACACCTGGGTGCCTTAGTTGGTTAAGCGTCTGCCTTCAGCTCAGGTCATGATCCTGGGGTCCAGGGATTGAGTCCCGCATCCAGATCCTTGCTGAGTGAGGAGTCTGCTCCCTCTACCCCTCCCTCTGCTTGTGCCCTCTCTCTCTCTCTGACAAGTAAATAAATAAAATCTTTTTTTTAAAAAAGAAAATAAACCCAGAAGATACGCAATTTTATTAGTGTCGGGTTACACGGGAGGAAATGTGGGCTGAGGTCGGTGAATCACTTCAAATTACCCAGTAAACGCTGAGCCAGGACACGAGCCTAGCGACCACTCTGCGGTATGGAGACAACACCCTTAAAATGACTGCGTAGATCTGAATGTACAGTTCAAATATCAGGACTATGTTCAAGGGAAGCACAGCATGAACTTCAGCAAAAGGAGAATGGAAAGCTAGGAGAAAAGAGGAGATAACCAAGTGAGCGTGCCCTTTGGTGCTTTAAATGTGTCCAACATTTCAAGCTCTAAAATTTGTATCCTAAAACACAGAGAGAAGCTGTTATGTGACTTTGGGGATGTCATGAAGGTAAAAAGCACCAGAAAATTGAAGAGAAGCAAGTGTCTGAATTTTCAAGGAGCAAGAGTAGATTGTGAACTGAATAACAACAGCGAACATTTATTGAGTGCTTCCTCGAAGCCTGGAATTGGTCCAGCGATTTTGTGATGTAGAATTATTATTCTCTGCATGTTATAGATGAAATACTGAACTCATGGGGCTTCTGAAAAGGATTAAATAAGTGGTTAGATAAGTAAAGTGTTTGGAATAATTCCTGGCACATGGTGAAACCCTCCAAAAATGCAGGCTATTATTGTTACAGAGAAACCAAAGAAGTTCTCTTCTTTACGCCTGCAGTGTGCCATCTTTATTTCAATTATTTAATTCATATTTATTCCATTTAGAGCTATCATCTGCTTTCCTAATTATTTTGCATCAGCAATATCTGGCAGCAATAGTGTGTATCAAAGGAGAGTACAATGTTAGCAGATTCATTTTGCAGGTAAAGAAACGGGCAAACGGATTAAGCAATTGCCGTGAGATTCTGGGATTTGCTTTGTTGGAGCCCGGTTAGCACCACTAACAGTAGGACATGAGAGCTCTTAAAGCTCCCCTCTCCGACTCACCAGTATTAACTACACCTGAATCCAGCGGCTTCAGCATTCTGCGGCCTGGGAGCAGAACTCCTCAGCCGAGCTTAAATTACTGATCTGTTATTTACTAAACTATTCTCTTTTTCTTCCCTTTGGATCTTCGGCCTTTGTCTGGAAGCAGTCATAAAAGTTTCATATAATGACAGGTGAGGGACTAGGAAAAGATGCAGGCACATGAAATCTGACACTCGAAAGATGTATTTGTCCTGCAGTATGCTTCAAACAAAGCATTTTTCTGGGCATTACAACAAAAACAGTGAAAGAACACCAGCCCCTGCCAATGCTAGACAATTTTAGCACAAGAGACATTTTGCCTCACCTCATAAAAATAGGTGTGTTTGGTTCTTGGACACACTCGAATCTTTGGGATGTCTGACTAGTTCAAGAATGAAAAATGTTGCAAATTCTGAGGTGTGAGGACAGTGGTTTTGTTTGTTTGCTTGCTTGGACAGGAATTTAAACCTTTTTTTTTATCGTGGGTTTTATTAGCACACATTTCCCACTAGATGGCTGCAACAAATCTCTGGAGATTCATTCTGTTAGGAGGAGTGGACCATGTCAAATTCATGGACCCCTAGCTTTTGTAGGTTTACCTGGGATGTTTTTCACATAGAGTTGGTATTTTGGCACTTTGATAAAATTATTAAATGTTTTTCCCTTTTCTATCAGTTAAGATATTAATTCTGAATTCAATTCCTTTCTTTTCCCCTAATTTGAAACCACTCTCATCGTCATCCCAAATGTGTTTGTCTACTAATGTAATCAAGGATCACCTCATAAAGCAACCTGTTCAGCTGATCCTCCAACATGTGGAAACTGTATGTAACCAAGATCTGGATAATACAAAATCAAGAGAGAAAAATTTAGCTTTCATCCCTGACATGAATTTATATCACTGAAACCAAGAAACTAGGCCCTTTATCAGGGACGAGAATGTTCATTGGTCCCACTCACGGCTTTCTTCACTTCCCCACCCTCAGACTGGGGGAACCAAAGAGCTTGTTGATAATCTGGGAGTGATGGTAAGGGTGACCTACCCATTCCTACAGTTAGCTAATCAAAACCCAGTACAAAATCCCACCAAATGTTATCTATTGTTACACCAAAGTTAAGTAAGAATAGTATTCCAACCCACTCAGAGCCCTCAGGGTAGCAAAGATTTTCAGCTAACTTCCTTCATCAACTTGAGTTGTCTCTGATTTCCACTTTGAGACACAAGGCCTTACTCCTAAACTCTCAGGTAGCCCCATGACCTCAATTATTAGACAGTACCCCTCTTGAGTCCTCTCCTTGTGTCTCCTTCAAAAGTGTCTCAGGCTTGGGGCTCTTGGGTGGTTCAGTCGGTTAAGTGTCTCACTTCTGCTCAGGTCATGATCTTGGGGTCCTGGGATTGAGCCCTGTGTGGGGCTCCCCACTCAGTGAGGAGTCTGCCTATCCCTCTCCCTCTGCCTCTGCCCCTGCCCATCCCCTGCTTGCGTTCTCTCTCTCTCTTTCAAATAAATATATAAAATCTTTTAAAAAAAAAGTATCTCAGGTTCCATAACCATTTTTCACCTACCATAACCCTCCACCAAGACCTCATCTGGTGTCCTGCTTCTGTTGATGGCTGTAGTCAATCTATGTACCATCCAGTTCCTTTAACACACTGGGGGAAAGGGGAGCTTCCAATCCCATGAATGGATAGAAAGAAGGAAGAGGCTATCAAAGAGAACAGGTCTAAGAATGGAAACATCTAGCAATCATTCAGACACTTCATGATGCAAAGGTTAATTACCTTAGAATATTCAGCATGTTGTATCAGTGTCTGTCTCCTACCCTTTAGTTAGGTTAGAAACAGCTCCTTTCTATTCCCTCCCATTCCCTCTGCAAGCTTGAGAAGACCAAGTTCCATGAGGTGACAGATGAGGGGGATGGAGAAAGGGAAGAGACTCCTTTCCATAATATTATATCACTTTGGGAATCCCTACCTTCACCTGTATCATTGACTACAAGATAATTTGCTTATTATGACATTAAATTTATATTGTATCATATTTCTACATATACAAATACCAATGGGACAGAATAGAAGTGTTTTTGTGGGAGCCTGTACAGATTTCCTTCTTGCCCCCATCTACCAAAAATACCCTATAACTTCCAGGTGACAGATCCTCTGTCCCCAGTCTTGTGAAGAGGATGAGTTCTTTCTCACTATGAGAGATGCTAAGTTTATTTACACAATGAAGGGCTTACAGAGAAGAGAAGTAGTAAGAAAAACTAAAAATAAACATTTCTTGTGAAGTTCAAAGAAAAAGGTAGCAGATGTAAAGAGATAGGGCAATGGATAGAGAACTATACACTTAGATTCCTTTTAGTTTAGTTTTTTTGGGCGGGTAAGAGGCAATCATAAGGAATAGAATTCCATATCAACTATTTTTGGCTATTAAGTGCGTGTCTTCATTCATGTTTTTAAAAATAGCTTTTTTGAAATGCCAGTCACAGATAATGGATTTCTCCATTTTAAAGCATACAATTTAGTGGTTTTTTACCATATTCACAGAGTTCTGCAACATCACCATTACTTAATTTCAGAATATTTTTATCACCCCAAAGAAATGCCATATCCACTATCAATAACTTCCCATTACCCCTTCCCCAGCCCTTGCAAACATAATATACTTACTGTTTCCATGTATTTTGTCTATTCTGGACACTTTAGGTAATGGAATATTATAATATTTGGCCTTTTGTGACAATTCAGTAACATAATAATTTCCCATAGCATAGGAATTTCAAGGTTTGGGGTGCCTGTGTGACTCTGTCAGCTACGCGTCCAACTCTTGATTTTGGCTCAGGTCATGATTTCAGGGTTCTGAGATTGAGCCCAGCCTGGGACTCCATGCTCAGTGTGGAGTCTGCTTGTCCCTCTCCCTCCCCCTCTGCCCCTCCCCCTGCCCTTGCTCTCTCTTTTACTCTTTCATACATACATAAATAAATAAAGAATTTCAAGGAAAAAATGGTGTGCATTTCCGTAACATCTAATGATATTGAGCATTATTTCATGCATTTGTTGGCCATTTGTATATTTTTTAGGAGAAATGTCTATTAATATCCTTTGCCCATATTTAAATGGGTTATTTGTCTTTATATATTCTGGACACAAGTCCCTAATCAGACATATGATTTGAAAACATTTTCTCCCATTCTGTAGATTGTGGAAAGTTTTCAGTCTACCACCGTTAAGTATGATGTTAGATGTGCAATTTTTGTAGATGCCCTATATCAGGTTGAGAAAATTCCGTTCTGTTCCTAGTTTGTATGTATATGTGTGTGCATGTTGTGTGTGTGTGTGTGTGTGTGTGTGTGTCTACCTTAAAAGAGTATTAAATTCGTCAAATTTTTTTCTGCATCTGTTAAGATGATCCTGTTGTTGTGTCCTTTGTTTTACAATATAGCATATTATATTAATTGATTTTTGTATATTGAACCAGTTGTATTCCTGAGATAGATACCACTTGGTCATGTTATATAATCTTTTTATATGGAGTCAGTTTGGTAGTATTTTGTTAAGGATTTTTTATGTATATATTCATAAGAGATATGGTGTGTAGTTTTCTTATGATTCTTGTCTGGTTTCGCTATCAGGATAAAGCTGGCCTCCTAGAAGTTATGAAGTGTGACCTGCCTTTAATTGTTGGAAGTTTGTGAAGGACTGGTGTTAACTCTTCTTTAAACATTTAGTAGAATTGACTACTGAAGCCCTCTGGGCCTGGGATTTTCCTGGTACGAAGTTTTAAAATTACTAATTCAAACTTTACTTGTTCTATGTCTTTTCAGATTCGCTATTCCTTCTTGAGTCAATTTCAATCATATCTGTCTTTCTAGGAATTTGTCTATTTCATTTAAGTTACCTAATTTGTTGGCATGTCTTCTATATTCCATGCACAGTTTCAGGTTCTAGGGCTAAGGGGTGAGTGATACCTTGCCCCTATGGAGCATACATTCCCTCATAAGAGAGGTGGACAAGAAGTATAAAAAATAAGTTATGTAATACATAATATAATGTCAAAAAGAGTTTTGATTATTAAGCACAATTTAGTAGATGATAGCTATCAACCTGTTGGATATTATATTCCAATCATAATAAGCTAATGAATGAGTAGAACATGCTGGTAGGATGGCTATCAGGATAAACACATTCTCATAATGAATTTCCTTTCATACATCAAACCCATATAATGAATAAATCTGTATATGTATTTTATTTTTAAAATTAAAGTGTATCCACAAAGATATTAATTGGTCAATTAAGACAATTAATTGAGAGGAGGGACAAAACAAGTCAAAACAGCTGTCTTATGGGGCGCCTGGGTGGCTCATTCATTAAGCATCTGCCTTCAGCTCAGGTCATAATCCCAGGGTCTTGGGATCAAGCCCCGCATCAGGCTCCCTGCTCAGCGGGAAGCCTGCTTCTCCCTCGCCCACTCCCCCTGCTGGTGTTCCCTCTCTTGCTGTGTCTCTCTCTGTCCAAAAAATAAATAAAATCTTTAAAAAAACAAAACAAAACAGCTGTCCTCTTTACTGGCTAGCTGTTGTGGTGGCACTTAATCCCATTATACAGCTTACGTGAAGCAGTTTATCAGTGGTCCCACTTCAATTTAGTAAAAATAAAATAGATATAGCCTGACTGAATGGAAGGCCATCAACTTAATAGACTATACATACTGTACAGCTCTGGGCAAGTCATTTGTATTGTGTCATAATGGTCTATGATTCAGAGCTCACCTCAGCACCCTGGACAGCACCTGGTTAAGTTCTCATGTTAGCACATGAAAAAATATTAAATTTAATCACTAATTATGCTAAATTCTTTATCAACATAATCCATAGTAACACTGTAAGGTAGGTAATATCATTTTTCTGTATTTACAGATGAAGAAACTGAGGCTCTGAGATATAGGCACAGAGCTAATAGGTGGCTGAGATGGACTTGAAACTCAGAAAATTTGATTTTAAGCCAATATGTTTTACTGCTATATTTTCCTGCCTCCCTTATAAGTAACACATTATATATGTAAAAAGTCCTTACTCTGTTAGTTAAATATGGCTAATCTTACTTCCCTCAAGTTACACTCATTAATTAAGAAATTTGCATATGTAATTTATTTTAAAAGTATGTTTGTCTTCACAAAGCTATTAATTGGTCATTTCAGACAATTCATGGGATGGGGGAAGACAAAGTAAATCAAGACAGCTATATTCTATCTAAGCCACTTCTCCCTAAACACCCACACATTCTTACCCTTATCCCCATCCTCAGAGGCAGCATTTTCATAGGCCTCCTGAGAAGACACATTATGCTAGAACATGTGATGGAACCAGGATAACCCTTAAAATAATGGGCAAAGTCCGAACACGTTAGCAATTCCTAGACCTACAGATAATCTATATGAATGTAATGGTACCCTAACTCTCTTCAACCACTACAGCATGAAATCATCATTAAAGCATGTAATTAAAAGCTTCAAAATACTTAATTAGCTGCAACACATGTAAAATGGAGTAAAAGTCACTCGAGCTATGTGTTTCTGAAATTATGTGTTTTAGGTCCCTTTGAGTTACTTAGAAAACAAAGATGGGGGAGGCTAGACTATTTCTAGAACAATTAAGAACAGTATTACTGAAGGCCTGCTCATCTATTGTTCCTCATTACTTATAATAAACTCAAAGCCTTTATAACAACACAGAGGACATGCTTTCCCCCAAATATTAGAAAACAACACTCAGTTCAAATCCACCTTCACCCACTACCAGTAAGCAAATGAATACAACCTCAAACATGAGGACAATCTATTGTCAGGCTACTTCTTGGTATCCTTATGCTGAGAGGCTCCCTTCTATCTTAAAGTAAATCAAACACTATGTTTTGGTCAAGTGTATTGTGTTTCCCCTGCCTGTGTAATTCACAATTACCATAATAAGGGCACTTGGTTCTCTGGCTGCCCTGTGACGAACGCATCAGAGGAGCTTGTGGGAGAATGTTCACAAGCACCATCAGTCATTGTCTGGAGATTTATGATCCACATATAAGATCAACAGTCTGGTGAGCACTGATTATTTCACTGCTGAGCTGCACCATCTGTCTCCACCCAGGAATCTTCAAGATTTCTTAGATAAAGTTGCAGGATCATCCTTTAAGAGGCATTGTCAATGGCCCTCCAACCCCTTCTGTCTAAAGCAAAACTGATATGAGCGTGTTAACCAATGAGTCTCAGAAATTAAAGGACTTAGATCCATGAAAATCAGCTTTTACTAACAGGTTTAGCAAAGGAAAAAAAGAAAGTGTTCTCCACAGTATCTGAAGATTAGATGTGCCAATACCTATTCTAGTTATAGATTTAAGGATATAAAATGTAGATTTTGATGCAGTAAGATTGTCTTGCTAAAATAAAACATTACTGATTTAAAAGATGGCATGAGAGCTGTGTTTAGCTACAGTGACAGAGACTATGCTTACCAAATACTCATGTGTTCTTTCTATGGTAGTGTCTTTAAAAATTATTTGGCATAGCACTCTTAGGGTATGTTTTTCTAAAGATCAGTCTATACCTTCATTATGTATTTTTCCATGCCCCTTACAATTAGGTTAGGACCATATGACGAAGTTGATCACCTTAGGCTCTGACTAACTGTATCCCTTCCAGGCTGAGACATGTAGGAGCTGGTATACCTTCTCCATCACTCCCTTCCCCAGTGGAGATGATCTTGGAGAGTATACTTAGGTGTTATAGAATATGGAGGCCAGCCTGGCCAATGCTGGGCTGTGATGAGAGTGAGAAATAAACTTTTATTGTGTTAAACCCCTGAGATTCAAAGTTATCTGTTGCAATTAATTACTCTGAATAATACAGCCACAGACATCAGATGGCATGGAGATTTCTCACTGCTAAGAACAAATCTTATTTTCACTACCAAACTGGGAATAAATCAGGAAGGAAGTGTTTCTCTTATGGAAGGAGTTAAAGTTTTGTAGCTATTCTATGGTATTGCCTTTAAAAATTACGCTGATCGCAAGGGTCTTTGGGTGCTTTTTTTCTAAAGATCAGCTTATACTTTAATTATGTTGAGAGATAAGCAAAATAAAGATCTCTGTCCAGAGATCTTGTTGTTGTTATTGTTATTCTAGTCTTACTAGCAGGTTGCAAGAACAATACCTAATTCCAGTACCCTGAGCTACCAGTACCAGCGGCCTCCAGACCATGGTAGACTACCTCCCTTGCAAGAGCTTTAATGTCAAATATTTCCTTGATCCATCTTTTTGGGCTTGGCATATCATATTAATTGCCTGGATTCAAATGTGGTATGGACAAGGTGGCCAGGAGAGAAGGGCAGAGGAACCAAGCTGCCATCATGAACTATCTGCCTATAAAAGAATGAATTTTATGGAGAAAATCTCATTGTTATTTCAGAAGTCAACTGTCACATTATCTTAGCCACAATAGGTGAAACACAATGAAGCAAATGTTTGCAAGAAGGCCTTAGCCATAAGCTACGTTTGGTGACCCAGAACTGATTACAGTATTGTAAGCGTTGTAAAAGACCATGGTATACGTAAGAATACTGCTTACCACTCATCAAAGGAAATCCTCTTCCATGAGATGTGATTAAAAAGTCTTGATCAAGAATACATGTCAACTTCCTATACCTACTCTAGATGGAGAAATCTCTATTTTCAAAGATGTCCCAAAACATTTTGGCATTATCCATTGAATTTATGTGTGTTTTCTTTTTTCTATAATGGCCGCCTTACTGCTGCATTAGGGTATACAAAAAAGGGATCCTGCCTCAGTGTGGAGGACACAGCAATGAACAGAGAATCAGCAATTTTACCAGGAACTACATGGAACTATTTCCTCCTCCATAGGTTTCTGTCCTTGTAGAGGGACATCTGTTACATAACACTCCTGGACTCTCTCACGCCTTCTTCATCCCCAGGAAAGAATGAATTTCTTATCTGCTGTGTGACTTTAGGAGCAGGAACTATGACTCTGTAGCTTAGTCCTTCCTTCTCTCCTTTTATCTTTGGGATTTGTCTGATTGCAGAGAAGATGTGCCACAAGGTAAACTTAGGGGTAAAGCCTCTGCCCCTGCAGGATGAGGTCACAGTTTTCCTGTGCTACCTGTGAGGGGCGGAGCAATTGGTCAAGTTCTGAGATTCAGCATCAGGAAATCCTCTCGTCACACACCTAAGTTATATCCTCCAACTCAACATTAGTTGGCAATAAGCCTAGTACTTCTATCTTCATTTGCCTGACTCCTTTATCTTCTGGTTCAGAACTTGGTATGGGGGAAGAGGTATGCCAACCCAGGCCAGAAATCCACATTCAAACTAGAGGAATATGTGCAGAAGGCAGTCTGAGAAGTCCCAAGCAGGCCCTTTAATGATTCTGATTCTTTGTATTAGCCAACTGAACCCAACTCAAGCTGGGGTGGAGCAAGGGAGGGAATGGAGTTTCAGGTGAAGGAAGATACAGTAATGTTTCATAGAACTCAGGGTGAAAAAGCCCTTGGACCTCAGGAAGGAACTGGAACCAGGAAATGTGAGCCCAAATGGATGGAATCTTTTCCACCTCTTGTCTTGGCATCCCCGTGAACTTGCTTCATTCTTTCTCTGCTTCTTCAGACCACAGAGGGTTGTAAGTGTCTGTGTGTGTGTGCGCGTGCATGTGTATGTGTGTGTATGTGTTGGGGGTGTCCTAATGATCCAATCAATTGTAACCACAAGGAGAAAAATCATATAGAACAATTTTATTGTATCAATAAATCAACAATGTAGGTTACTAAATAAGTGTTAGGAGTGGGAAACAGCTGTATGAGGTTTGAGGAAGATAGTGTAAAACAGGTGGCTGAGAGAGACTGGAAATTAAGTATTCTAGGTGGTCTGAGGGTACCTGTGAGATTTGTGGTCCTGTACTTAGAGACCCATCACCCCAGATGCAGTTGTGTCCCCAGTCATGAACAGCTCCTGACCTGCAGACACAGCATAGGCAGAGAGCTGAGTTTAGCCTGCATTGCTTTGTCAGGTGAGTAAATCAGAGGAAGAGAAGATATGGATGGTATTTTGAAGATATAGGTAAAGCTACCTTTGTTTCTTTTTTTAGTTTTCACTTAAACTCACTCTTATAGGAGCTCCCTGACTTGCTTTTCCAATTTGGGCCAATGGCTTCGCTTTCCAGGCTTGCTGCAGAAATCCCCCCCGGAATATCTTTATAGTAGGCACTGAGTTAGTGCCATCATTTCTTGCATCCTACAACCCCTTTCATATTCCTTTTTATCTTATGTTTTCAGGAAACTCTTTAGAAGGAAAATTTTACATGCAAATTTCCTGAGACTCTGTATATCTAACATTATCTTTATGTTATCACCATTGCTGACTGATAATTTGACTGGATGTAGGATTCCAGCTTGAAAATTACGTTCCTCAGAATTTTGAAAGCATTGCTTTCATGCCAGTCTGACTCTTACTCCTTTATATGGTGACTTCTTTTTATTCCCTGCAAGTATTTAGGATCTTTCTTTACCCCTAGAGTCCTGAAATTTCACAATCATATGTCTACTTGTGGGTCTTTTTTCCTGCATCCTTCTCAAAATTTGGTGAGTAAATTCACTATTAATTTAAAATAATCCAGCTCAGATTAATACTAACTTAATTTCAACATTATATAGGAATTTCCCCCAATACATATCCCTTTCTTCCTCCCTTCTTGGGCTATTATTGTCACACAAAGTACATCTTCACATGTTATAAGTCCACCAGTATAATTTTATTAATTATAAATTATTATTATTAATAACTATAGTTTTATGCAGTTATCTTTTAAAACAGTAGAAGAGAAGAATTATGAGAAAGTCAATTTCAATCTAAAGATTCATGTCTCTTTAGCTCTGACAAATTTTCTTCTATCATTTCTACAATAGTATCTCCCTTTTTCCTTGTTTTCTTTTCGTGAAGTTCATATTAGTAAGATTTGTTATCTCTTTATAGCTTTGCTATGCTATCCAAACCCTTCTGTTATTCCACCACTGTTTACTTTCCAAGAGTTCCTTCTTATTCTCTGTTCCTTTTCTATAGTACTTTGTTCTTAATTTATGAATATGTTATATTTTATTAATTTATTAAGTTAAATAGTAATACATGGTCCTGGGACAAAACTCAATAGTTTTTAGAAAATGTATAGTGACAATTAAGCTCTCTCTCATCCAGTTCCTGGCCCTAGAGATGACCTTGTTATTAAGTTGTGAATCCCTGAGAGATATTTCATGAATTTTAAAAACAGATATACACTTCAAGCTACATTCTTGAATCGCTCTGAAAATGTAATTTCAGTTTTGCTTTCCCTTTTTATTCTTTCCTAAATTATCTCATATATTTTTAAAGATTTTATTTATTTATTTGAGAGAGAGAGCGAGCACAGGGGGAGGGCAGGGAGAGGGAGAAGACAACTCCCCACTGAGCAGGGAGCCCAACGTGGGGCTCAACCCCCAGACCCCAGGATCATGACCTGAGCGGAAGGCAGACGCTTCACCAACTGAGCCACCCAGGCGCCCAATTATCTCGTATTTATTGGGGATCAGATATTTTCTTTATCTTAGACTCTGATTTCCTGATTCTTGTTTTCTTTTTATGATTTGTTGTCC
This sequence comes from Ailuropoda melanoleuca, assembly GCF_002007445.2. Taxonomy (NCBI): domain Eukaryota; kingdom Metazoa; phylum Chordata; class Mammalia; order Carnivora; family Ursidae; genus Ailuropoda; species Ailuropoda melanoleuca. The sequence goes on along the minus strand of NC_048218.1, from coordinate 127,782,332 downwards.
ATTCACATGTAAACATGGACTAGATTATTATATTTTCTTGATCATTCTCACCCCTGAGTAGAAAAGCTGCCTAGGAGCTATGTTCATGTGTGGTAACAGTGGTAGAGTCAAGACAAAGGACTCGTTCTAGAATGAAGTGGTTGAGAGTTGGTCTATGAGCTAGCCAGATCAGTGCATGGAGGGGCCAGAATCTGCCCAGCAGCCGCCTGTCAGGCAGTCCACTCTATGTGTTCACACAGACTTCTAATTAATGCCTACTTTCCATCCCCCTCCTCACTCCCACATTCCACCCCTGCCAGCCCCTCATCCAGAGTCTCTCTGGGTTTTGCTCGGCAGTTCAGCTCTCTCCATACCATTGTCCTTCTTTGCTTTTCCACCTGGCTTCCACCAGTTTGTAGAAGTCATTAGCATCTTCCGCCAGGTGAAATCTGCCCGCTGAGGGCATAAGTCCTCCAGACTAGCCTGTCAGGTCACTGGTGGAGCAGTGTGAAAGGAGAGCCCGTGGTGAAGGTGGGTGCTTCTCCACAGAAGGATATTTTTTCGTGTGAAGAGACTGTCAATCTGTTCTCAGGGATTTGGAGACGTATTTGGGGGGGGAGCCCCAGAACAGAGGCAGGAGAGCAATGCTATTTTTATTCATCTGTTCCTACATCTTCCCCCCACTCCCCATCTGGAAGTTTGGTATTTTCCTGAGAGACATCTGGCGGCCCTGTCTGTTCCAGGGTTCCTCATCAGTTTAAACAACATGGCAAATGCACTGTACTTATTATTTCTTCCTTATAAATACAGCATCATGCAAAGCTTGCCATGCTCTGGATATGATTATGTCTCCATCTCCCTGGGAAGAGCTCTCATTTCCTAGTTGAGGTACATTGTTCTCTTCTTTTGACAGAAGGGCCTTCACTCATCTAGCAACACTATAAAATTAGAAGGGGGAAAAAAAAAACTTCAGAAGTTGCAAAACAGATGATTAACAGTAATGCCGTGGCCTTCTTAAGTTAAGGATATCATGCTGTTTGCCCATTCACACATGCTTATTGATTTAATGTTTTGTAAATTTAGCTCTCTTGAGTCTCAGCTGATGTGTGGGTGCATATACCAACCAGACTGATATTTGTGCCATAAGTGAGAAATAACTTGATAATTTATGAGTGGTGAAACCCAAAGTCGGACAGGTTTTCCCTCGGGAAAGGAAAAAACACATGCGGCTCATCGGAGACAACTCTCTTCTCCGGCTCTTTGATTTTAAGAAAGTCTGCCCTTTCGGGTGCAGTGGTTGGAGGGGAATCATGCCAGTCGATCAGCCCACGTTGTCGTTGTCTTTTATGAAGCGCGGCTGAGAGGAATGTGCCTGAGTGGCAGGGTATTCTTGCCTTTTCCTCGCATCTGTGCAGAAGCTGCCCTTTCCTAATGATGACATTCTGGGAGTTCAGGGGCCGTGTTTGGGGTGTCTGGGCATTGCTACTAAGTGACTGGCCTTGGAGATGCCATGCTGAGGGAATAATTAGTAGATTGGGTCCTTTGCAATGTCTGATATGAGCCCCTCTCTTTCTTATATGCCCTGTGTTTGACAAAAGAGCTCTCTGGGTTTTTTTCTTTTAAAGTAAGGGGAATGTATTTGGTTATAAGGGGGGAAAGGAAGTTGTTTCATTGGAGAGAAGGCTACATATCAGTTTGGAGAGGAGAGATTAGGGAGAGTTGCTTGAAGATCCTCTTGGAAAAGCACCTCTCCCCCCAAACATATACACATGCAAACACACATGCTTGCACACATATTCACGCTCACTCGATAATGGGAAGGATGGGGAATCCTGAAGGCAAAAAAGGAGGAGCCAGCCAGTCAGTCCCCTTCCCCCCACAACCTTGCCATCCTTTCATTTGGAGAGGTCTGTGGCAGCTTAAGGGCACCTGAGCCAGAATACGGATACAGTACAAAAGCTCGTGTCAAAAGTTCCTTACTGGGATGCCTGGGTGGCTCAGTCAGTTAAACGTCTGCCTTCAGCTCAGGTCATGATCCCGGGGTCCTGGGATCGAGCCTCGCATTGGGCTCCTTGCTCAATGGGGAGTCTGCTTCTCCCTTTGCCCCTCCTCCGCTCATGGTCTCTCTCTCTCTTTTCTCTCTCTGTCTGTCTCTTTGACAAATAAATAAATAAAATCTTTTTAAAAAATTCCTTACCATCAGAGCAGCATAGATCCCTCAGGGACCGTGAGCTTTGGTGCAGGACATGAGCTATTCTGGCTGAGTTTTGCCACTGGCCATCACAGAGGAGAGGTGTGGAAGTCAGGAAGCTGATTCAAAGGTAGAAGCTGAAACGGGAGGAAGCACAAGGGCAGGCACGCAGTGATCCCCGGTCGGTGGTAGTTCTGGGAAACGGTCAGGCACATACCATCGAGGCCCAGTGCTGCTGCTTGGTTCTTAATGCTCAGCTCAAGCTCACAGCCCTTTCACCAACAAAACTCTCTGTGTTCTCCATGCATCATATTATCGGTTTCATGCGCACACCCACGTGTACCTGGTGATGGCAAGTCCGGGCCAAGGTAGCCACCAGCTCAGATCTCTTTAAGATAAGCTCTCTTTGCCCTGAGTCCTCATGAAGTTGCTGTGTGACAATCCCTTCAGAGTGTAAGAAGCTCCATCGTTCAACAGAGAGTCGGTGAAGCACATCCTAACATCTTTAGAAGAACTTTGTCTATTTGAAAGAGTCTAGGAGGTGGTATCTTAAACTATTCTGAGGTTTTAATAAAGGATCTTACAGGTCTGTCCTAGATTGACCTTTACCTGGAAGCCATTTCTTAATTTGAGAATAGTTTGCCATCTTAAGAGACTGAGAAAATACATACTTCTTATTTTCAAATCTAAAGAGTCCTGGCTCCTTTACGATTTTCTGAATTTTGCTAGAAATTGAACACTTGCTGTATTCATTTTTTATCTCTATGTAACAAATTATCACAAACTTAGTAGCTTAAAGCAACACAAAGTTATCATCTCACAGTTTCTGTGGATCAAAAGTCCAGCATATTTTAACTGGGTGCTCTGCTCATGGTCTCACAAGGCTGAAGTCAAGGTGCCAGCCAGCTATTCTCATTCGGAGGCTCAACTGGAGAAAGACCTGCTTCCACGCTCCCTTCGTTGATGGCAGGATTGATATCCTCGGGTTGTGTAACTGAAGTCTCATTGCTTGCTGCTCTCAGCCATCTGGTCCTTGCCATGTGGCTCTTCCATGGCCCCTCACATTTCAAGTCTCTTCACGGAAAGTGATTCGCCTGATTAGGTCAAGCCTACCTAGGATCATCTCTTGATGAACTGAAAGTTAACTGACTGGGGACTTTAATTACCTCTGTGAAATTCCTTCTGCTGTATCATTCCTTCTGCTAGACCAACCTAGCCCACGGGTGCAACACCAGGAGGTAGAAATCATGGGGCCATCTTAGAGTTCTGGGGGCCACAGTTCCTTTTTTGGTTTATTTTTCTTTTCCTGTTTTTTTATAGGTAGCTAAAAACCCCAAGCAGTTTTGGGGAACCATCAGTGGTCTTCATGAGACCCTCCTTAGCTAGATCATCAAGTTTATTACTATATTACATATTTCTGCTTTTCATATTCTGCTACTACATAACAAGGGTCCTGTTTTTCTAGCTTCTAACAATATTTTCCTTTCCTTCCTTTAGGCCCTATTGACAGCTTCCTCAAGGCCTTTTAGACTTCGCCTAACACTCTTCTTAAGGCCCTTTAGGTTTTTGCTAATGTTCTCCTTGTGACCCGTCCAGCTTCCAGTAACCATGTGGTGCCAAAGCCAACGACATGTTTGGGGTTTTTCTCGTGGCAGTACCCAAGTCAGGCACAAGTACCAAAATCTGATCAGTTGGCCACAGCGATACAGCAAGTCACTCTAAAGCTTAGTGACTTAAAACAGCAACAATCGTTTTTTTAGCTCTTGAATCCACCAGGATCGTTCCAGACATAGGTCTGCGTTTACTGAACCAATTAACACATAAGATGAGATGAGATTACTGTTAGCATAAAATTCTCTGGTCTAGGAGTTCTACTTTTTTTGCCATCGAAAATTAGTTGTTTGGACCAAACTCCCCACGGAGAACTAAAACACCTGGAACACACATAAATGCATGTATGTGCATGTGCACACACACACACACACACACACACACAGACACCAAGACAGTTAAGATGTGTAGGGAAAATATCTTAGGTAGAGGAAGGAAGCCCAAAGAGGTGAGTCTGGCATTTGGTGCCACTATCCTTTCAAGAGAGATAGCATTGTTACAAGCAGTAAATGAGAAGCTGAGCAGAACTTCTAGCAGATACAGGGCTATAGGGCAAAAGCTGAAGTTCAAGGCTTGTCAAAGAAAAGGAAATCTATTTCTAAAGGGATTCCAAAGGGTTTTATACAAGGACTAAGAGTAAACTGGAAATAGATCAGCGCTCCCAGATACTGACATCCAACTTCGAATCACTGTAATTTCTGATTGTAAGGTGATCTGGAGGCCTTAGCTCAAGGTCCACTTGCAGAAGTAAAAGATAATTCTCTTTGAAGGAAGATAACATTATGCAGAGCTTCAATTTTCTCTCCATTTTTATATATATAGTGTCTGGACCCAATCAAAAACATTTTGGTATTTGAGAAGATGGGACTTAGTTGAAAGCCCAGATAATAAAACAATGATAGATGTACATTATTTTGTCAGATGGAGTTACCAGCCATGAACTTTAAAATAATAGGTTCAAGGAACCAAAAGAACAAAATGGAGAATATCAGCAGAGAAATAAAAAAGAAGAATGGGGGCACCTGGGTGGCGCAGTCGTTAAGTGTCCGCCTTCAGCTCAGGGCGTGATCCCAGTGTTCTGGGATCGAGCCCCACATCAGGCTCCTCCGCTGGGAGCCTGNATTAAGTGTCCGCCTCCAGCTCAGGGCGTGATCCCAGTGTTCTGGGATCGAGCCCCACATCAGGCTCCTCCGCTGGGAGCCTGCTTGTTCCTCTCCCACTCCCCCTGCCTATGTTCCCTCTCGCGCTGGCTGTCTCTCTGTCAAATAAATAAATAAAATCTTAAAAAAAAAGAAGAAGAAGAATGATATAGATGCTCCAGCTGGTAAATCCTAGTGTTAATAATAACTAATATTAAGAATTCAATGATTCATACACTTGACCTAACTGTCATATGCAGAACAGTGCACCCAACAGGTACAGAACCATTTATCAAAACTGGACACAAGCTAGTTCATCAGCTTCTCTAATAAATTTCATAAGATTAAAATTAGAGAGCACATTCCTTGACCATAGTGGAAATAAGTCAGATATTAATAACACTACCAGGAAAAAAACCTAGAAAATTTCTGTATGTTTGCAACTTATATAGTACACTTCTAAATAATCCATGCAATCCAGAAGAAGTTGTAATGGAAATTAGAAAATACTAGAACTGCGAATAATAATTAAAATTGGACATAAAAAGTTTGTATAATGAAACCAAAGCAGTACTTAGAGGGAAGTAAGTAGATGTCAATATATATGTTAGAAAAGCAAAGGGGATTCAAATCAGTGATTTAGTGTTCATCTGAAGAAGTTACAAAAATAAAGTCAAATGAAACCCAAAGCAAGTAGAAGCAGGGAAATTATAACTCTGGGAGCAGAAATTGCTTAAGAAGAAAAACATACAAGAAAGATTAACAAAGCCACAAAAAGTATTTCTTGGAAAGACTACAAAAACTGGTAACACCTTGGCATGACAATCCATGAAAAAGAGGGGGAAGGTACAAATAACCAATAATACAAATGAAAAAGAAATATTACCACTGGTCCTTCTGACAATAAAAAAGATAATATGAGGATATTAGTATTGCAATGAGAGATTAGGAAGTTTAAGTAAAATGGAGAAATTCCCAGAACACACTACCACTGACAGCAAAAGGTAGAAATTGATCAACCTTCTAAAATGTATATGGAAATAGAATAATAGTTGAGATAATCTCGACAAGAAAGGACAGGATTGGAGGAGCCAGGTTACTGAACATCAAGATTTGTTAGAAAGCTACTACAGCTGAGACTGGAGTGTTGGCACAGGGAGAGACTAACAGATGTGGAATGGAATAGAATCCATCAAAAGGCCCAACCACATATGGACATGTGATTTAAATAAAGGGTGGCAGGGCAGAGAAAAAAGGAGAAGAGGGTCTTGCAACAAATGATGCTTCGTCAATTGGATATCCACAAAAGAGAATACAGAAAATAAGATTCAGCTATTATTAGACTGCAGGAAAAAATTGTAGAAAAAAAAAAAGGAGAAAATCTTCATAAAGTGAAGTTGGTAAAGATTTCTTAAATGGAACACATAAAGCACTAATCATTAAAGAAAAGATGAATAAATTGGAATAAATTAAATGTAGGAACCCCCGTTCCTGAAGGAAAAGACACTCTAGAAGACAGTGAAAGGCAAATCACAGAGTTTTTTAGATATTTGAAATTTGAAAAATATATACAAGGGGCTTATATCCAGAATGTGTAAAAACATTTTCTATAAACCCGTAAGAAAAATATCGAAATCCTACAGAAAGATATCCAAATGGCCAATGAATATCTGAAAAGATGCTTAATATTATTACGAATCAGGGAAATATGCAAACAAAAACCACAATGAGATACCACTACACCCCCACCAGAATGGCTAAAATTAAAAAGACTGGCAATATCATGTGTTGGTGGGAATACGGGACAACTAGAACTTTCATGCACTGGTAGTGGGAGTGAAATTGGTGCAGCCATTCTGGGGAAATGCACATTACATGTACACCTTTCTTATGACCCAACTAGTCCTCTCCTAGATTTATACTGAAAAAAAATNTATATATATATATATATTTGAGCCCAAAGACACAGCACCATTGTTTGTAATAGCTAACAACAACAACAACAACAAAAAACACAATAAAAANAAAATATATATATATATGAGCCCAAAGACACAGCACCATTGTTTGTAATAGCTAACAACAACAACAACAACAAAAAACACAATAAAAAACAAAGTTCCACTAACTGCCAAATGAGAAATACCATGTGGTCGCATTGTATAATAAAAGCACATCACAATGACAACACAAATTCTACTGCCACACGACATGGATCAAGCTCCCAAACAGAATGTCAAGCAGAATAGGTCAACTACCCCCACCCCAGCAATATACAGTTCATGATTCCATTTACATCAAGTTCAAAGGCAGGCAAAATTCCTGTTGAGTGGTCATCTCTGGGAAGCACCGAGTGAGTAGAGATCACAGAGGGTGGGTCTATCCCCAGGATCATGGAGCTTCCACACCAGCCAGAGACCCAGCAAACCCTTTGCTAATCTTTAGAGTTTTTTCTGTGCAACTTCTTTCTCTTTGATGCTCTGCTCCACGAATTCTAGCCCCCTTGGCCTCCCAGAGCCCACAGCAAGACCCTCAGACTCTGTTTTGGGTTCCCTCTTGCTGAGTTGAGGTCTGGAAACATCCTCCGGGCAGGACGCTGGAGCAACTGACCAGCTCATTTGTTTGCCTCCTTCCATGGATCACAGTCTTCCATAGTCTGTTACAATGTCTAAAAACCATACTTTCGTATACTTTCCCTAGTTTTCTAGTTGTTTATGGTGGTACTGCCATATTGAAAGTGCAAGTATTTCCATTCCTGGAAATTCTGATCCACTAAGTCCAGAGTGAGGGATCTGCCTTTTGAAAAAAATATGTACAAGTGATTGTACAGTGCAGTTCCCCAGTTGTCTACAATTTAAAAAAAAGGCATTGTCGTTCATTGACAGGGCCCTATGGTTCCCTATTTGAAATACTGATGGTCACATTTATATTGAAACATACACACACACATAAAAAGACACAGTGTGCTGGGGCATCTGGGTGGCTCAGCTGTTAAGCGTCTGCCTTTGGCTCAGGGCGTTATTCCGGGGTCCTGGGATCAAGCCCCACATCAGGCTCCTCTGCTGGTAGCCCGCTTCTTCCTCTCCCACTCCTCCTGCCTGTGTTCCCTCTCTCGCTGGCTGTCTCTCTCTGTGTCAAATAAATAAATAAAATCTTAAAAAAAAAAAGACACAGTGTGCATATTCAGTTAGCATATGATCATTTCAATTATTTTGTATTTATGTACATGTTATTTTTTTTAAAGATCCTATTTGTTTATTTGAGAGAGAGAGTGAGATCAAGAGCAGGGCAGAAGTGCAGAGGGAGAAACAGACTCCCTGCTGAGCAAGGAGCCCAATGTGGGACTCGATCCCAGAACCCCGGGATCACCACCCAAGCTGAAGGCAGCCGCTTAACCAACCGAGCCACCTAGGCGCCCTAGATGTTATTTTTTTATATGTATATGTTATTTTAACTACACTGGGCATTGTGAATCTATTAATTGGAATTATAAAGTTAAAATATATTCACCATTTTAAAGTACAACATTAACCTGGCTTGATGTGCATGCCTAATTTTTACAAATCGTGTTGGATAGGCCTATGCAGACAACATCTTTGTTCAAGGGTTTTTAAGGCTTACTGATCTTTACAGAAAATTGCTACGCCCACTTACATTCAGATTCTGTAATCTGTAGTTTTTAGATTATGCAAACACACACACTGTAATTTGCATACATATAAATTTTGAAATAATATAACTGTATTGATATCTAATGTTTACTGAGCACTTATATGCCAGACACTGAACTAAATTCTTTATAATTATTATATCTTTTGAAACTCAAAACCACCATAAAACGTAGGTCTTATCATTATGTCCCCTTATAGAGACTGTTATCTGGCCCAATGTTAGGCAACGAGAAGGTGTAGCACCACAAATCAGCTCTCGTTTGTGACTCCCAACTTGCGCTTATAATATCTTTGCTGCCAAACCCACTTAGAATCAGAAAAATTCCCTCCAGTGTTTTGAAATAAGAAGATGAAACAGTGAAAGAATTTTGGCCAAACTCTCTTTTCTCAGATAAATAGGATTTTTAAATAAACCTCTTTTATGGAAAGAAGTAGGATAAGAAAAAATTGCAAATGTAAGTTCCTTTCCCTCAAGTAAGCAATGACCCCTCAAGTCAATATTTAACATTATTGATTGAAATCTAAACATACAGTGAGTTTGACTGAAAAAGGAAGTTTTGCCATATCAAAGAACTTTGATGCAGATAAAGAAGAAAATGATTAATCCTGGAGGAATCAGAACTTTGATCTCATGTTTACCCTCAGGTGAATGGCAGCAGACACTTTACCAAAGAAGAGTCATTAAAATGAAATCAGTGACTTCAGGAATCCCTTGGATCAATACGTAGCTTTCCCCATGTTTGTAGAAGCCTGTCATCTGTCTCGGTGCAGGCTGGATGAGGTCTGTTCAGATATCTCCCAATACCCACATTCTCTGCTCATTAAAGCCACAAAGGCTGAACTCAGGATAGTTCAGCCATTAGATAAGGAATTGTTCCATCTCCAAATTGAATGTCTTATTAATTTTCACTAAAAACACTAAGGCAGTCTGTGTATATGTGCTTCGAGACTACCATAAAAGGGAAAAGAAGGGGATGTTTTTTCCATTGCTTCTGGTTTTTTTTTCTTTTTTGAAGATATACCAACTTCCTCTCCTTTGTCCTTCCACACCCAGAAACACTTGCCTGTTTTACAAAACTCAGTTTAAAGAAACTGAGGTTAATGAACTCCACATGAATAAAAACGATGCCCAGGTTTCCATAGTGAACAAAATTTAGGGTTGTTCATCTTCTCCACCTCTTACAGCAATTGCAAAGTGAGAGCTACACCAGCCCAGAGGCCTAATGAGCACCTGTTTCATTTACTAGGGATATAACTTGAGCTGCTGCAAAAATTGCTTTTGCGAAAAGATGAGAAATGATAAACAAGCTCCTCTTCCCAGAGGCATAGTAGCTTACCCATAACTATCACTTCATAAACAGAGTCAATCCAATTCTCATCTTTTGGTGTCTCCGAGGAAAGCAGTTACCTGCCTTGGAAATAGGGTACGAAAACATTCGCTCTGGCTCAAACTGCTTGGATTTGGATCCCAAGACAACCACCTGCGAGCTGTGTAATCTGGGCAAGTCACTTAGCCATCATGTGCCTCACTTCCTTATCTGGAAGGTGGGAATAATAATAGGGCCTATTTCACAGGCTTTTGCGAGGATGAGTAGGCATTTTTTTAATATAAAATTCAATTCTATTTGATTGCTCCCATGGTCATTGCAGGGATAAACTCTCCCAAGTATGTATCCATCTTATTTGAAATAAGATAGATGATATCTAATAGAGTTGAGAAATCTCTAAATCAATCACATAATAATACAACCTAGCTAATTTCATTGAGCCTCAAGACCCCTTACAAATCCCTCCTATATACAGAATCTACCATGACTAGCCTTGACCGAAGGGACATCGTGCCTATTCCTTCAAATTCCCAAATTACTGTAACTGCTGCCTGGGTCAACCTTGTGGCTTATCACATACTGTCTTGTATTCTCAATTATACTTCTTTTTTTATTTATGCATCATCTTCCTAACAAGACTGTGAGCTACTCAAAGATGGGGTCTATGTTTAATAGTTCCTTGATTCCTCCCTTACACTTAGCATCATCCTCATTGCCGTCATCTTCATCGTATCTCTCATCTCTTCAGCTAAGGCAATCCCCCAAAACAGCTGATGGCTAAAGACCGTTTGCTGGCAGCACTCCCAATAGCTGGGGGTAATAAGTACTTCATTCCTGAATGGGGACCTGGATGCTGTATCAGAACATCCACTTTACTATCCAAGATATAATATGCACAGAAGATAGGTAGGTAGGTAGAATACGCACAGAAGGTAGAGCCAGACATTCCCACACTTGGGCAGAGATTTCCTAGCTGCCTTTTGTGATACAGTTTGGTACAGATTTTCCTAGGGGGATAGACTGCATGACCTCCGAAGGCTGGCCTTGTCTATTACCAGCCTGTGAGTCAATGGCAGTTGAGAGGCTGTCTTGGGCAAACAGTTGCCCTTGTGAATCAGAATGTCAATGCTAAGAAAACACAGGTTATCTGTTTGAGCAACCACATTCAATTTACAGATCCAAGGAATTCCATTGTTGATTCCTGTCCCCAAACTGAACCCAAGAGAAATCGAAGAGCTCAGAGCTGGCTCTGCAACTTTAAAAAAAAAACAAAACAAAAATAATGAGAAACTGTTTGAGAAATAGGAGGTTGTTGGGTCTGGGGTGGGTGGATGATGATGTATGCTCTAAAGCTCCAAATGGGGATAGGCCAGCAGAGAATTTTTTAGTTTAACTCTTTTCTCTCCCCAGCATTACCCTGAGTAGATCATCGACTTTTCTGCTACAACCATAGGGCCAGTAAGAGAACATCCTGGAAGCTCTGAAGTTGCAGAGGTAAAGCATAGACAGCTAAGTGCAGATGAGTTGGCAAACACCCGAGAAACCTGCTCCTCCACAAACCACCCCCTAGTTTGAGCAATTGCAACATCCCTGGATAAAAGCAGTTCCTGGGAAGAGTGACTGAAATTCCAGGATGGAAAGGATGATGCAGGGGTGGCTTAATCCTGAATTTCAACACAAGGGCCTCTCCAGCATGGGGCACTCCCTCTAAGTCACTTGGTATAATGTCCCCTATCTAACTCACCTGGAGAAACCACAGGCAGGGCCTAATCAGCTTTGTCCCTGTCTCCAAGCAGATAACCCTAGTTGAATATACTAGTTAGGGTCCCAGCAGGAAATGGTGGCATACTCACACTGATCATTTGAGAAGACTTTAGTAATAAGAATATTTATAGTTACGTGGCCAGCATACAGCAGTACTCAAGTGCTAGTAAAAGGCCTGGGAGTGGGAGAGGAGGTAGGAGGTCTGAGATTCACAGGGAGAAAGTCTTTTGAAGAGGTCTGTTTCCTTGACCAGGGAACACAGCCAATACCATAGGGACACAGCCAATACCATAGGGAGAGAAGTGAGAGAATAAGTATACTTGACTGCATATTCTTTCCTCCCACTGTTCTGCTGGGTCTCCCTAGTGGCTGAACCCAACAGGAAGCCAGAGGACAAGGGATCCTATAGATGTCATCTGCACTGGTCAGGCTCAGAAACACTGAGCAGGGTGGGGAAAGTGGAAAGTGGATCTAGAAGGGCAAACAGAAGACCTGCAAAACACCAAGTTAGCCAATAACCTCAAGGGACAAATAATAAGATATCTTGTAAGCATAAACACTATAAAATGGAAGCAAATAATTAAAAAAAAAACACTTGCGTAAAAAAAAGCAGAATTAATGTAACTAAAAGATCTTAGGGGCGCCTGGGTGGCGCAGTCATTAAGCGTCTGCNATAAAATGGAAGCAAATAATTAAAAAAAAAAACACTTGCATAAAAAAAAGCAGAATTAATGTAACTAAAAGATCTTAGGGGCGCCTGGGTGGCGCAGTCATTAAGCGTCTGCCTTCGGCTCAGGGCGTGATCCCAGCGTTCTGGGATCGAGCCCCACATCATCCACCCCCTAAAAAAAAATCCAAAACTCCAGAATTACAGGATTTTTAATGCTGGATTAGGAAGAAGAAAAAACCTAAACACATTATAGTGAAATTTTAAAACATTGAAGAAAAAGAAAACCAGATTTCTCAACAGCAAAACTGTATAGGAGATATATAATCTCTTTAAAGTATTAAAGGGAAACAACTTTTAATCTTGAACTTTATAATCAATTAAGCTATCATTTAAATGGAATAATGAAATAAACATATTCTCAGGTATGTCTCAGAAAGTTTACCACATCAACACTCTGAAAGACCTCTTGGAATCTGTACTCCAGCAAGAAGAGAAATTAATATAGGAGGAAGCAACAAGGTATGAAAAGAAAGCATGAATAAAGAATATAGTAAGATTTACTCTTGTTTAGTTGAGCCTTGACCAAAACAAACACAAAAAGTATATCCATAATAATCCAGAACTAAAATTTTAGCTGATACCCATGGGGTGAGGAAGGGGTAGGGAGACAGGGAGGAGGAAATCATAGTATGCTAAAGTTCCTGTCTTCTTTGCAGGGACACACAGTTTCTGATGACCTTTAGATACTGACAGAGAAAAAGCAAGCATGAGCAAGATTTAATAATTGAGATTTTAGCAACAGATAGATTCATGAATATATAAAAACTAAATACATGATAGAGGTAATATCACAACTAGTAGGAAGAAAAATGAATCACTTAGGGGTGCCTGGGTGACTCAGTCATTAAATGTCTGCTTTCGGCTCAGGTCATGATCCCAGGGTCCTGGGATCGAGCCCCATGTCGGGCTCCCTGCTCGGCAGGGAGCCTGCTTCTCCCTCTCCTGCTTCCCCTGTTTGTGTTCTCTCTCTTGCTGTCTCTCTCTGTCAAATAAATAAACAAAATCTTTAAAAAAAAAAAAAGAATCACTTAGTAGATGGTGTTGGAAAAACAGGCTCCCTATATGAAGAAAAATAATATAGGCTCTCTATACTATATTAGTTACCATTAGGGTATTAGGTTTAGCTGTCTATATATTACTTTCCCCCACCAAAAAAAGTGGCAGTGGTTAAATGGGGCATAAGCTTATTTCTTTCTCCTGTAAGGGAAATTCAGAGTAAGATGCAGGGCTGATACTGCAACTCTAATATCACCAAAGCCTTTCTAGCTTTCTGCTCTGCCATCCTCAGCATATGTTATCCAACCTCAAGATCCCTCCATGGCTCAATACGGCTGCTGATACTCCAGCATCATTTCAGCAGTCCAGGCTGGTGACAGAAAGATTCAAAGGGAGAAAAGGAGGAACTTGTCTCCTCCATTTTAAAGAGTCTTCCCAGGAGTCTCTGACATACTTTTAGTTATATCTAATTGCTGAGAACTAAGTCATATGGCCTCACTTACCTGTAAGAAAGTCTGGAAAATGTCTTTATTGTGGGTAGCAATATGCCCATCTAAAATCTGAGGCTACATGCCTAAAGAACAGGAGGAGAATGAGTATTGAGAAGCAACTATTCAATACTGACTACAGAAATAATAAGCTCCAAATTGATTAAAGATACAAATGTGAGAGATACAGAGTCAATTAAATAACAGAATAAGATGACAAAATGTAGAAGAATATCGTTGTGATATTGGGGCAGCAGGAAGAAGGTGAATTTCAGAAACTAGGCATAAAAAATCCAATCCATAAGAGGAAAATGGATGAACTCTACTAAAACAAAAGTAAAGATTCCTCCTTAATGAAAGGCACTATGGATCAAGTTTCCCATGGAGGGGGAAAAAGATATTTGGAAGAAACCAACAAGGGTTAATGCCTAGAATATACAAAGAGCTTTTCAAATTATCAAGAAAAAAATAGGACAATTAGCGAAGTGTACCTGAATGGCTATTAAATACATGGAAAGGTCCTCAACTTTAGTAGTGGTCAGAACTATGCTAAACAGAACAGTGAGGTACTTATTCTCCCCATTAGAATGAAAATTATTAAAAAGTGGCATTAAGTGCTTCTGATGATGTTGGGAAAGAGGAATCCTCATCCACAGCTAGTCCAGAATCTGGAGGTACTTAATGATACTTAACATGTGTACACTCTGCATCCTAGCAAGTCACTTCTGCTATATAATCCAGAGAATTTCTTGCAGAGTCCCACAAGGAGCTATATACAAGCATGTTTTTTTGCAACATTGTCAAAGGGTTTCAGGCAAATTAGGGGGTCCATCTTTTGGGGAATGGATAAGTAAAATATGGTATTTTCCATATGTTGCATGTAGTAACACAGATGGATCTCAGAAACAGAATGTCGAGAGAGAACAAAGAAATAATAAGATATACAGTATGTTATGGACTGAATTCTGTTCCTCTCAAATTCATATATTGAAGTCCCAAGTTCTAGTTTCTCAGAATATAACCATATTTGGAGGTGAGGTCTTTAAGAGGTGATTAAATTAAAACAAGGTCATTAGGATGGGGCCCTAATCCAGTTCCACTGGTGTCCTTATAAGAGGAGATTAGGATATACAAAGAGACACAGGGATATACACACACAGAGGAAAGGCCATGTGCGGACTACAACAAGAAGGCAGTCATCTACGAGCCAAGGATAGAGGCCTCAGGAGAAACCAAACCTGTTGATGTTTGTACTTCTGGCTTCCACACTGTGACAAAATACATTTCTGTTCTTGAAGGCACCCAGACTGTGATATTTTATTATGGCAGCCCTAGCAGACTAATACAGAGCACAATACCATGTATTGCCTCTAAAAACACATGCAGCAAAACCACACACACACACACACACACACACACACACACATGCACACACATACACAGTAAGGGTGTTTAAAGGGAGGAGAAAGGATGGAGGCAGAAAAATGATGAAATAAAAGAAAGCAAAGGATGGCCTTGCACAGACTGATGATGCTGGAGTGGAAAGGGTATAAACAACTCTGTCTGAGTGAGTTATAATGAAGCACAAGAGGTGGCGTGTCAGAGGGTCGATCCACTCCATTTATGATATAGGTAACCAGAGCCACAGCCTCAGCCAAGAGTCCTCTATTGGTAGGAGAGAGAAGATGCTCCTGGGTCAGGGACAAGATAATCACCAGAGAGACAACTCTGGGAGCACTGATTTCTTCATTCACAAACATGGTGGGACATTGGTAAATGTCAATGAGCCAGGGGTCAGTCCCCAAGACTGGTAAGAAACTGTATTGTTAGGTTAGGACTCTGGCCGGTAAGAGACAAGAGAGGGTTAAAAAAAGAAAGAAAAAAAAAAGCAGCTGGACCAGAGCAATTCTACCTTGGCACCCACGACCAAAGTTGTGGCCATCTCCCCTGTGCTTCCTTCTGTCTCCTTATCCCCAAACACCACATCACCCACTCTCTCAGCCCTCACCAACTCTATCCCAAATATGGAAGGCAATATTTGTTCCCCAAAACCTACAAAGGGAGGTCCTTGAATGACAATAGAGCCTAGCAGTAACCAGAACTCAGAGATAACACATAGAGGCTAAATCCCTAAAACCCTGTTGTGTGGAACAAAACGAACAGGAATGAACTCACAAGCCACAGAAATTCAGTCAGGAACTTAGCTCTAATCACTGAAAAACGCAGACAGTCAGAGCTCAAATGAACCTCACATATTACCTGATTTATAAATCCATTCAGTCATCCATCCATTCACTCAACAACTATTTTCTGAACACACACCATGTTCCAGGTACAGTGTTAGGCTCTGGTGATTCACTGATGAATCAAAAGAGATTGGCTGTCTTGCCTTCACCAAGTTTCAGTCTAGTGGCAGAGAGAGTAAAACACCTTCCTGTCTTTGAACCTTCGCAAACACTGTTTTTTCTGCCTACAAGAAACTTCAAATGAAAGTATCCTTCTGAAACTTTAGGTTGTAGCTGAAATGTTAAAGGTCTGTCTTAACAACTCTTTCTAAAGCGGACCCTGCCCCCAATACACACACCAGTATTCTCCTATCATAGCACCCTATTCATATCCATCATAGTACACTTATCACTTCTATTTGTAATTATACATTCATTGACTTGTTTTGCTCAATATCTAAAGTTTATAGATGGTAAACTGAGATCCAGGACATAGCAAGCTATTATCAGAATCAGGATTAAAACCCAAGCTACCCAAGTACACAGAAACTTTAAGAAGCTAAGTAATTTCCCTGAATCTCAGTTTTCCCATATATAAAATATGGTTGTTCATCTATTTTACCATGGAAATCAGGCCAGAAAAAGATACGAAGGGCATCCAGGTTGGAAAGGAAGAAATAAAACCATCTCTGTCTTGGATTATACATGTGACATAATCTTGTATATAGAAAATCCCAAGGAATCCACACACATTAAAAAAAAAATCTCTTGGAGCTCAAAAATGTTGAAGGATACAAGATCAATATACAAAAATCTGTTGTATTACTATACACCAGAAATCAATGACTTGAAAAAAGAAATTAAGAAAATAATTCCACTTATGATAGAATTAGAATAAAATACTGTAGGAATAAGTTTAACCACAAAGGGCCAAGACCTATACACTGCAAGCAACAAAATATTCTTGACAGAAATTAAAGAAGATCTAAGTAAAGGAAAGTCATCTCATGTTCATGGATTGTAACACTTAATATTGTCAAGATGGCAATTCTCCTACAGATTCAATGTAATCCTTATTAAAATCTCAGCTGGCTTCCAAAACAATTTTGAAAAAGAAGAGCAAAGTTAGAAGCATGTACACTTCCCATTTTAAACATTATTACAAAACCACAGTAATCAAGACTGTGGTATTAGCATTAAGTATAAACATATAGATCAGTGGAACAGAATTGAGAGTCTAGAAACAAACCCATACATTTACAGTCAATTGATTTTGACAAGGATGCCAAGATAGTTCAACATAGGAAAGAATAGTTTTTTCAAAAAACAATGCTGAGATAACTAGGTATTCACATATAAAGAATGAAGTTTGACTCCTACTTCATACTATATTAAAAAAATTAACTCAAAATTTTACCTAAATGTAAAAGTTGAAACTATGAAACTCTTAAAAAAAAAACCCACATGGGGTAAATCTGTGTGACCCTGGACTAGGCCACTGTTTCTTAGATATGACACCAAAAGAAAAAATGATTGAATGTCCTCAAAATTAAAACTTACACTTCAAAGGGCACTATCATGAAAGTGAAAAACAACCCACAGAATGGGAGGAAATATTTGCAAATCATATATCTAATAAAGGCCTAGTATCCAGAGTATATTTAAAAACTCTTACAACTCAACAATAAAAAGACAAATAACTCAATTTAAAAATGAGCAAAGGATTTTTTAAAAACGATTCTATTTATTTATTTATTTGAGAGAGAGTGAGAGAGCACAAGCAGGGCACACCGGCAGAGGGAGAGGGAAAAGCAGACTCCCTGCTGAGCAGAGAGCCCAATGCGGGGCTCGATCCCAGGACCCTGGGATCATGACCTGAGCCAAAGGCAGACGCTTAACCAACTGAGTCACCCAGTGCCCCAAAAATGAGCAAAGGATTTAAATAGATAGTCCTGCAGAGAATATATACAAATGGCCAATAAACACATGAAAAGGTGGTCAACATCATTACCACAATGAGATGCTACTTTACACATGTTAGAATGGCTATAATAAAAAAGATAGACAATCACAAGTGTTGAAGATGTGGAGGAACTGGAATACCGTATATTGCTGGTGAGAATGTAAACAAAAATGGTTCAGTTACTTTGGAAAACAGTTTGGCAGTTCTTCAAGATATTAAACATAGAATTCCCATAAGTCACAGGAATTAAACTCCTAGGTATAGAATAAAGAGGGTTGAAAACATATATCCACACAAAAATTTGTACATGAATGTTCATAGCAACATTATTTATAACAGTCTGAAAGTGGGGTCAACCCAAATGTTCATCAACCAGCAAACAGATAAACAAAATGTGATATATCCTTTCAATGGACTAGTACTAGGCTACTGAAAAGAATAAAGTACTGATCCATACTACGACATGGATGATCCTTAAGAACATATGCCGAGTGAAAGAAGCCTGGCACAAAGGCCACATGTTGTATGATTCCATTTACATGAAAGGTCCGGAATAGGCAAATCCATAGAGATAGAAAGTCGCTTACTAATTGGTAGGGGTTAGGAGTGGGGAGAATGAGGAGTGACTGCTCATGGGGGAGGGGATTCTTTGGGAGGTGAGAAAAATGTTCTGGGATTAGACAGCAGTGATGGTTACATAACTTTGTGAATATACTAAAACTTGCCAAATTGCACACCTTAAAAGGGTGAATTTATGATATGTGGATCATAACAACAACAAAATTTAAAAGATCCTTCTGGGTAGGGGGCGCCTGGGTGGCTCAGTCGGTTAACAACACGTCCTGGGGGGCCTTCAGGTCCTGATTCCAGAGGTCCTGAACGTGAGATACACCTGGGATCTTCCCACAGTTCAGGGTGTCCATAAATCAAATAAGTTGTCTCTCTTCCTAAACTGTCTATCACTGACTACCACACCAGTATATTTTAACACTGCAAAGCTTATTTTGAATGACAGATGAATGTAGGGTATGCAAAAGAAAACAGTATTAAGAGCTAACAGTTATGAAGGCCTTACTGTATGTCAGACACTGTTTTAAGTGCTTTAACTGTCAAAGACACTCAGCTGAACACAACAATCTTAAGAGGCAGGTGCTACTCTTATTCCCATTTCAGAGATGAAGAAAGCGAGGCACAGAAAGGCTAAGAAACTTATCCGAGGTCACAAAGGTAGTAATTAGCAATGTCAGTATTCTTAATCATTGCACTATGTTGCCTTACATAGAGTAAAACGCTGTATGTGTGTAAGGATTATTATTACTGGGAAGAAATTAGCAGGGGAAGTTTCCCTGTTGTTGTGATTTAACAACTATTCTGAGACATGGGTTTCTTTTAAAAAGCAGTATCTTTCAGACACAGAAACGCTTAGGAACTATTCATAATACTTGGTACTTCTAACCGATGATTTCAATTCTCTGACTTTAAATATTTCTATTACCTGGATCCAAATGAACTTTGATAGTGGTCCCAGTGACTCTGGATGATCAATAAAGGTATTTCAGCTTTTACAGCAGTGCACAGTGTCTGTCTCTGTTACGCTCCCAAGAAAAGAAATGTTCATATTCTTATGTTCTTATTATCAGAGAGTCAGTAAATGATCTACACAGAGTTCACACCAGAGCCGTGGAGTTTGATAGAATATGATCACATCATCTACAATACATGCAGGGTCTGCTATTGCGGCTGTAAATCAACAAGACTAACACTTGTGCTGCCTGGTTCTCTTTGCAAGAGCATCTCTAAATTCATGTCAAACTTAGAAGCTCCTTTCTCGAAATGATTAGAAAATCAGATTCTGGTGAATCCCAATGCGTACCCAATCTATCCCCAGCACAAGTCGGGAACGTTGCACATTAAAGCTTTTCCTCTCCTTCCTCTCTGCCTTCCCTAAGAAGGTGTCAACTTTTTGTTAAAGGAAGAGCTCAAGGGAGGGAGGCTGTTTCCTCCAGGCTATTCTGTCCCCTGTGTCTGATTTCCTACGGAGTGCTAATTATTGGTGGAAACCTGTTAGATGAGGTGTGTGCATTGGGCATCTTTGTACAAGAAACAGGAAATGAAATTACCACTTCGTTTCAGAGAAATATCCAGTTGTCACCAAGAAGACAACCACTAATGCCAATGGCAGATACAAACTGGTGGCCCCCAGGGAGCACGCTGGCTTTAGAGGTAAGTAAGAAGTGTGCTGAGATGGGCGAGGAAACTAAGCTGGCCAGAAAACACTTTCTTCTCTCGCAGGATCGTATCACAAATTCCATGGTTTGAGTTTCACTCCTGAGTTTCAGACTTTGCTAGGCTGAGCTGCAATTACCCTAAGGAAAGGAGACATTTTAAATCTTATCAATTCTTTGTATCTTATTTGAATGAGTTTCAGATCCGATGCTGTGTTTTAGGAATGTAAAGAAAGAATAAGAACACACCCCAGGAAGGAGACATGAGGGACAGGAGCTCACACGGAACTCAATGTGGCCCAAGTCCTGCCTTGCAGTGCCGTCTCTGACTGGTCAGTGTCTCACTGGGTCGCTTAGCCACTGAACCAAAGGGAAATCTTTGAGGCCTGGCCACCCCAAGGGAGGAACTGGACAGAACTCTTTCAGAACGAGGAAATCACAGCAGGCCTCTAGGCAAGAGAGGGGATGGGAGACCCCATTGCATTGTGGTTGGGAACTACCAGGTAGGTCATAAGCCCTCACGCTTGATCAACCATAGCGGAGTCATTGCCTTCAGCAAAATCCTACTTGAAGTGGTGAAGGAAGAAGAATGAAATGAAATAAAAATGGAAGGATTAGCTGCCCCTGTCCTTTGAAAATCCAGTGAGAACAATCGTATCGACACACCCAACAAGTAACAGCAATTCAAAGCAACATGTCTGTGCGAACCAGTTACTAAAATGAAGGCAGGGTAAGTTCTCTCTATTCTCACAAGTTCCTGATCCAATCTGCTCATCAATCCTATTTACCAGATGTCTAATGCTCATTTATGTGCGGCTCCTCTCAGGAATCCCATGATGTGAGTTTCGAGCTGAGTCTAATGTTTCTGTTTTTTTTCTCTCTGAAGACTGCCTTGATGAATTTCTTCCCCAGCAGCTTGGAAAATAAAGTTAGCCATCAAAATAATTAGTGCTAACTATTCATCATCTAACCCTAAGTGGCCCTGAAATTTTTCTAGAATTTGAATAGAAAAGAAAAGCATGTCTTAAGCTTACAAAAATAAAAGAATGAGGGTAGAAAACTGACTTAGCATAAAATAATGTCACAATTCACTTGTGATAGCCACTCTGATCTCTCAAAACACAGAGTTTTAAAATAAAACCATTAAAATCTTTACGGCATTTCACAAATTGCCTCTTGGTTCTCACAATCAACCCATAAAGGAGACAGGACTATTTACGGTGTGGCAAATGATGAAACTTTGGGGGACTTACTTTTTTTCTCTTTTTCCTCAACTTTATTTTGGAAAATTTTCAAATAAAGTCAAAAGAAGAGTACAGGGGACACTCAGATGCCCATCACCTAGATTGTACCATTGTTAATATTTTGCTAACTTTGCTTTATTTATACATGTATAAAAATATTTCTCTTTTGCTGAGCCATTTGAAAATCAGTTGCAAACATCATAAACTTTATCCCTAAATATTTCAGAATTCATCAATTAAAAATAATGACCTTTTCTTTTATAGCCATATCATTCTCACCCTACGAAAATTAGAAATTATTCCCTAATATTGTCTAATATTTAGACTATGTCCAAATTTCCTCAATTGTTCCCTTAAAGGTCTTTTGGGTTTTTTTAAATTGAGATATAATTCACATTCCATAAAATTCATCTTTTCAGAGTGTACAATTTAGTGGTATTTGTATATACCATCCTGATGATCTAATTCCAGAATATTTTCATCCCCTCAAGGGAATCCCTTACTCAATACCGTCACTCCTCATTCCCTCCTCCCCCCAAGCCCCCGCCAACTACTAATCGATTTTCCGTCTCTGGGGACTTGCTTATTGTGGACATTTCATATAAATAGAATCATACAGTAGGTGGCCTTTATATCTGGCTTCTCTCACTTAGTACAATGGTTTCAAGGTTGATCCATGTAGTAAAATGTATGAGCACTCCATTTCTTTCCATAGCTGAATACGACTCCATCATATGGATCTACATTGTGCTTATCCATGGACATTTAGGTCGATTCTAGTTTCTGGCTTTTATGAATAATGTCACTATTGAACATTAATGTACACATTTTTCTGTGGATATGTATTTCCGACTCCCTTGAGTCTAGACCTAGGAGTGTCATTACTGGGACGTATGGTAACTCTGTGTGTATATTGTGGGGAACTTCCAAACTGTTTTCCAAAGCGGCTGAACCATTTTACATTCTCGCCAGCATTAAGTGAGTGTTCCAGTTTCTCCACATCTTCACCAACACTTGTGATTGTCCATCTTCCAGATCATAGTCATCCTAACATATGTAAAGTGGTATCTCATTGTGGTTTTGATGTGCATTTACCTAATGCTGCTGCTGCTGAAAATCTTTTTCCTATACTTACTGGCCATTTATGTATCTTCTTTGGAGAACAGTCTATTCGAATCCTTTGCTCATTTTAAAATTAGGTTATTTTCTCTTATTGTTAAGTTGTGAGTGTTCTTTACATGTTCGGGATATTAAACCCTTATCAGATACATGATCTGCAAATATTTTCTTCCATTCTGTGAGTTGTAGTTTCACTTTCTTGATTCTATCCTCCGAAGCACAAAATTTCCAATTTTAATGACTCTCAATAAGCCTGTTTTTTATTATTTGTCCTTTTGCTGTCACACTTAAGAAATGACTGCCTAATTCAAGGTCACAAAGATTTGCCTCTATGCTTTCTTTTAAGGGTTTTGGAGTTTTGGCTCTTCTGTTTAGATCTAGGATGAATTTGGATTGATTTTTCTATATAGTGTGAAGTAGGGGTCAGACTTCATTTTTCTGCACGTGGATATCCAGTTGTCCCAGCATTATTTGTTGAAAAGACTATTCTTTCCCCATTGAATTCTCTTGGCCCCCTTGTCAAAAGCAGTTGACCCTAAATGTGTGGGTTTGTTTCGGGACTCTCAGTTCTATTCTTTGATCTCTATGTCTAAACAGATGCTAATTTTATGCTAGTCTTGATTATTGTAACTCTGAGGTAAGTTTTGAAATTGTTAAGTGTGTGTCCTGTGTCCTCCAACTTTGCTCTTCTTTCTCAAGATTATTTTGGCTATTCTGGGTCCCCTGTATTTCCAAATGAACTTTAATATCAGCTTGTCAATTTCTACAAAAAGGACAGCTAGGGTTTTGATAGAGACTGTGTTTAATATTTTTTAAAACTTGCAAAGAGTGACTTTTAGATGACAGCCAATAAGCTTTCCCTAAGCAAAGAGGTTTTTCAAGGACAATCACTTTTAACTATTTTAATTGTTTCAAAGGACTTACTGTGGGGTATTTATTCTCGTTTTTAAATAACTTCATTCATTTTGAAGGAAAAATACATTAAGTACATGCAAAACTGAATTTCAAAGGGTGTTCATGAATAAAGATGTGTGCTGCCAAGTAATCTACAGCACTCTTACCAGAACTAGTGCTCTTTAATCAGCAACGTTTTTATTTAAAAAAAAAAAAAAGATAATTTTGCAAAGGATTTTTTTTCTTTTGAAGAAATCTGATTGCTAATTATTAAAGAGAGTACTACATAGCTCCAGCAACTAAGTGAGACACAGACTGAAAGATGAGTTTTCAGCGAATGAAAATTCAAAATGCAACCACCTCACTTCAATCTGTTGGTGTAAGCTCTTAAAACGCTACTTTACAGAAGTCTGATTGCCTGGAATTTCAGTTAGCAATACTGTCAAAGAAAAAGATTTAAAAATGCTTCCTTATGAGTTTGGTGCCAAACCCTTGCAACTGATTCTGTTTTCAGTGCTCTTTCTCCTCCTCAGTGCCTCCTCATCACTCCCTCCCATCTCATCCTCACTGACTGCTTCCATTTTTTTTTTCTTTTTTCAGGGACTTTCAAGTATAGATTTTTTTAAAGTATCATAAAATAGAGTTAAAATACATTGTTACTGAAATAATTGATTTTCTTTTTTTTTTTTTTTCCTTACATCTAGGTCAGTGTTAACTCATTCTACACCAAGCTCTTGGGTCATGTCCTGAGAAAGTGGCAGGGATCGGAGGCAGGGGTGTGGGGGGTGGCCCCGCGGGGGGGTGGTGTACAGATCAATTCGGGTGAGCGTGTGCATGAATACTGAGATACGATGCTCTCTACCCTCTACTCACTCTACAGCAAGACAGACTTAGGTGTAAAATTTCCAATAATAAAAATTTTTTGGTCCTTGTAAAACAAATTCATCTTCAACAGGACTCACGCTTGCTTAGACAAAGTCAGTTTTTCTCTATGGCAACCACTATGTAATAGAAGAAATACTACTCAAACATCTATGTCATGAACGTGAGTTGCGTCAGCTACAAAATCTTTTATAACATGGCTACTTCGTGGACTATATGAGGCAGAGTTTAACCTCAAAGCGGCAGCTTTCAATCGCTCGGTTTGTGTCTGAGTCACCTACGTCCCTTCACTGTCAGAGTCTTTGTTCGGAGGTGGAAACTCATTTGATTACATCTCTCTAGGAAAGGTACATAGTGAAGTAAATTGAGTAAGAAAACTCAAGTAGCATATTCCAAAACAAGTGATATATTTTTTTTTTAAAGGGCTAAGACTTTTTTTTTTTTTAAGATTTTTTATTTATTTATTCGACAGAGAGAGAGACAGCCAGCGAGAGAGGGAACACAAGCAGGGGGAGTGGGAGAGGAAGAAGCAGGCTCACAGCAGAGGAGCCCGATGTGGGGCTCGATCCCACAACGCCGGGATCACGCCCTGAGCTGAAGGCAGACGCTCAACCGCTAAGCCACCCAGGCGCCCCCAAGTGATATTTTCTTAACTAGCATTTTGTATCCTCTGGTCCACCAGCTTCCCTTGTATTATCCTAAGTCACTGCAAGTTGAACATATGTAGATTTCATGTGTTTGGGTTTCAAAAGGGAACGTGTGTTAAGTCAAACAACCACTCACACGCAAATACGTTCATCCTTACCTGTTGTACTGAGAGGTTGAATTGGCCAGTTATGTGTAGTTTCTGAGAACATTCTTGTTTAGCCTAGCTTGAAACAACTCAAGCCTGTGTTCTCCTTGCTACTAATCCTTGTGAAAAATTATAATAAAAGTACATTTTTCCAAAGAATTGGGATTTAAATGCTTCAAACTTTTAAACTTGTGACTGGGGATTATTGTAAAAATGTACTCTAAGATAGTAGCTTTGGAGCTTTTTTTTTTTTTTTAACTCTGACCCATGTAAAATATACATTTTACATTGCACGTGTGTGTGAAGTGACAATTTTTTATGAAACAGTACTTACCCTTACTACATGCAATGCATTCTGGTATTTTCTATTCTATTTCTTTAATTTTGTAAAAATGCTGAGTAATCCACCCAATTGATTTCACAACTCAGTAATGGCTCCCAACCTGCAGTTTAATAAACACTGTTCAGAGAAAGACAGTCTTATCACCCCAGAGTAATCCAAGAATCGGACTTCAGTTTGTTGGCTGATAACCCCAGCTTTGACTCAGCTGGGGCCCCACTTTGAGTGACAGAGAAGGCTTATATTCTTTCCTGTTTTCTTTCTTCTGTAAGAGTCTTCCATGCCCCACGCTTCAGGTAAATACAAACATGCAAACAGGGAAAACTGAGCCATCCTGTAGCATTAGTCACAGTCTTAAAAAAAAAAATCCCTCTCTTTGACGTAACAATCTATAAAATTGGTGATTATGTAATCAGCAATCAAGAGAGGGGCAAACACTGAAGGCAAAATAGATCCACAAGAGCAAAACATGCATAGTCCTAACATTCTACAATCTGCTTCTCTCTAGACTCATTTCTTATCCTCTGTCCTCTGTCAAATTTTTTGCTCCGTGGGTAGAATACGGTCGCCTTCTTTGCCCTAATGTCTGCTTTTTTCCCAGAAAGTTGCTTTTCTCTTAGACTCATGGCAGCCTTCCATGCAGTCTCTCCCCATCCTTCCCCGGCACTCACTGAATAATGGAAGCGCTTTTATTCAATCCAGGACACTAGCTCTCACTTGACTCCTCACCCACTAATCAATCACTGATTGCCCAAAGATTCCCAGTAAACTCTGGCTCCCCTTCCTCCCCTGCCACAACATCCTTCCAGCTTTCCTCACACAAAGGCACACGATTGCATAGCCAACCTAGATAAGAATAACGTGAAACAAAAGACGGATTTAAATTTGTTTAAATTTCATTACAGACAACGTCATAGTCTATTTGGTACATATTAGTCACTGTATCTACCCAGCATAAGATAAAGGTTTTATTTTATTTGCCCAGGGATTAGGTGAAATTAACTGAGCCACAGGGAATTCCCTGCCCCAGCTCTGGCTGGAGGAAAGTCCCCTTTGGTCATCCGTCTTTCTGTTTAACTGCACATACCACCTTGCTAGTGAGGCTATGTCACTGCTAATCTTCCAGCTCATCACTTGGTGGTTTTTCTTAATTACTTTTCCTTTTCCTACAGTGACTCCCTCTTTTCTCGTTACTCACACGGCCAAACTAAATACAAAGTAGACTTGTACCCTAGAATGGAGAACTAGACATTCAGCTTTTGTTCAAAAATGTTGTTTCAGCACCTGCCATATCATCTTTCTGGAAGTCATGTTTGATTACATCATTACATCTAAAAAAGATGGACTACATAACATTTCATATCAGGTGACAAAACTCAACAGAGAAATAACTGGCTTCACCTATTTTACTTTATTATTTTTTTCCCTGATTTTAATTAAAAGATGGCCACATATAATTTTTTCTAATATTATATAAAAGTATAGAGATCAAAGTGAAAATAAACTATTGTTCCACCACCTAGAAATAACCATAGACAATAATTTACATATCCACAGAGACATTTTCCTCATATAAATGTCTCTCACGCACACACACATACACACACACACACACACTTGAGTACTGTATTTCAGAAAATCTCAAAAACAGTTGCCTTTGGGGGGGTTGGACTAGGGATAATTTTTTTCTACTTCTTTCTATCTTTCTCTGCTTTCCACAACTTTTTAGATGTCCCATGGTTACAAGTCACAGTAAAAGAAAGCCAGAAACTAAAATACCTAAGCAACCAAGGAGCCATGGTGGTGTGGGGAGAGGTCAGGTGGGGGGGTTGGCAGGGGCAGCTGGCCCCCGTGGGCTGTGGGCAGGGAAGGGAGCACCCCGGGCAGGGAAGGGAGTGCGCAGGGGGTTGGGGAAGGGACTGCAGAGGAAGAAAGTCCCAATAATCATTCCTAATTCTTAGCTCCTGCTGATGTTCTCTCAGAACTTTGACACTTGGGCACCTTCACAGTGACTTTCTCATATGTTTGTATTTTCCAGGAGTTAGGTTAGGACTTTCTGATAAAAAGAAAATTACCTAAATCTTTTGCCAACGTCAAGCAGTGAGGAATAACTTTTACCTATTTCCTTAACTTCTGCTATTTAGGTCTTTATGAAAAATCCTGCTCATAGGTAAGATGTAGCCGGCTGGAAAGATGTGAGTATTATCTGTATTCCCTCCACCAGGCTCAGGGAGAAGGAAGTGCACACGTTTGCGGGGCTAGGATTGACTCCCCATAGGCCACTGTTTCAACCCAACGCTGGTAAATTACACTCCTGTGCCAAACACAGGAAACTCCCCTCCTTCCCTAATGAAGCATTTATCACCCCTTCCACACTGAATCTACAGCCTGTTCCCTCTCCGGCAACTTCATATCTCAGTCCCATCCATCTCTTCCCTTTGTTTTACTTTAGAAGGGAGGTTTGTTATATATTGCTTGTATAATGCTTTAATCATGGATTATGGGTTGCTTTACAGCTCCCTGAATACCTTGGCAAGGTCTCTATATAAATAAAATTATTATTATTAAAATCAATTAATCAGAGGCACAATTCACTTTTCAGTGTCTGACATCCTGAAAGCTTACTGATGCAGAGAAGTCTTTTTGTTCACCTTCAGTGGAACAACATTTTTGGGAATCGATAATATAAAACATGGTACTACAGAGGTCCTTAATTAGACTGTAATCTGCACGTACATATGGATGCATTTCTTTTTGTTGACCTGTTAAGGATCAATGATTGATCAGCAGTGCAATAAGATAGGCTACTGAGTAATTATGTTTGGGAAGTGCTGGTGAGGCTTGTCATATAATTTGCAAGCTATTTTAATTCATACTCAGCAAAAGAAAGGAGAAGTAGCTTGTTGTATAATTTGAATCTCTCATCTACATCAATTGCTTTTGATAGTCTCTCTGGAGCGGCTAATTATTTGATTTTCCTTTTTTTCTATTAGCAAACTTTTTATTGAGCATACATAACAGATATACAGAAAAGTGCACAAATCACAAGTGTACAGCTCAATAATTTTCACAAAAGAAACACAAAACAAGTACCACCTAGATCAAGCTATGGAACATCACCATTCTCCAGAGGCCCCTCATACCATGTCCCATTTATTACCCTTACTCAAAGGTAGTCCTGCTCCTGTCCTCAAATTAGTTTTGCCTGTTTTGGAACTTTCTTTTTTTTTTTTTTAAGATTTATTTATTTACTTGAAGGGGGGTGGGCAGGGGCAGAGGGAGGAGAGAGAAACATAAGCAGACTGTGCACTGAGCACGCACAGCCCCAGGCGAGTCTTGATCTGATGACTGCGAGATCACCTGAGCCGCAACAGTCAGGCGTTCAACCAACTGCACCACCCAGGAGCCCCTAGAATTTTCTATATATGCAATAACATAGAATGTACTCTTCTGTGTCTGCCCAATGATTTGGCTTTTATTGGACTTGGGTTTTTCATTTATTATTTATTAAGTACCTGCTATGAAGCAGGAATCATATTAAGGGCAGGGACTATAAAGACCTATTAGAGACAAGCCCCGCCCTTGACAGTCTTTCAGTTCATTGGGGGTAGGGGGATTAGCACACACCTGCGCACAGATGCTGGCAGGTACCTGTCTGCAGTTCTGTTAAGGAAGGCAGTGGGGCTCCAAGTAAATGGGGTTCAGTCCCACCGGGGTTCAGTTGGTAGGTTAAAAAGACTCCCCAGACACCTGCCTTCATACCTCTTCCAAAATTCTCTAAGGTCTTGAAGAAAGAATAGGAAGGCATAATGCTGTTGTTTGGACAAATGCTGGAGGGGCTTTCCTTCCCTTTCAGCTCATTCCATCCTCGTCTCCTTTCTAGTTTTTCCACCACCTTCCTCCTCTACTTTCCCTTTCTCTAAATTCTCCCCTCTTCCTTGGTCTCCTCTCAATAGGATCTGTGGGTTCTTCCCCCGCATCTGTTCTGGCTCCTTCCCTCCTGACTGACCCCTGCTGCTTCCAGGGGGAGAGAAGACAAAGGACTGAAGCCTCCGTGCTCTCTGTCTACATGTTCTGTCCACACACCTTCCTGGGTAGGCTTCCTTAGGGTTTGTGGGCTTGTAGCTCTCCTGGTGGCTGAGGGTTGAGCAGGTGGAAAGGATAGATAAAGAGAAGGACAGAGGGGAGTGCAGGACACAAGGGATGAGCAGAACCATTTCAATCAATTCTTTATGGTTTCCCACTCAAGTTCTATGGTCAAACGAATTGAGTTTGGCTGATTGAATATTTATTGTGCTCCTTGTACCACCGCCAAGCGCTATTCAATTTCGGGTGTTGAGGTGGAGCGGATAGAATTCTTGGTTTTGTTTTGGCTCCAGCAAACACAGCCTTCTCTCCGAAAACCCAAAAGGTGGTTTGTGGTGATTGCTCGTCCTCCGAGGGGATGCTGCTCTTGTGTCTCCTGCCAGAAGGATGTTCCCTGTTCAGTGTCAATAGGAGACCATTTAAAACACCAGCAAGGGACCTGGACCTCCTGCTTCAACATTATGCCAAGAATTCCCAGCCTGTATTTCTTTTTCATCTGATTCCAACGGGGTGGTTTTTGTATTTTACCCACTGGCTGCTTAAATCGGAGACTTGGCTGAAAATGAACTGGCTGAAGTTCAATCCAGACAAGACGAATGCCCAGGGTTGGTAAACTATAGAAATTGGAAGAGATAGTCCTGGTCCTTCTTACAGGGGATTTTCCACAGGGGGATGTCAGTGTTCCGGAGGACAGAATGTGACTGCCATTTGGCAAGTGTTAGCTTATGTTAAGAGGCAGAGGAGTGAGATGGTGAACATCAAAGGGCTTTGGATGAAACCATCTGAGTTTAAATCCTGGCTGCGTCAACTACCTGGGTGATGGTAGACAAGTTGCTTAAATGAAAGCCTGTTCACCGGTCTATCACTTGGGGTAGCAATGCAGGCCTCTTCGGCTGGAGTCAGTGAGATCACGTGTGGGAAGGGCTTGGCGCAGCGTCTGGCACAGCTCCTTGGGTGAGGTGTGTCTTTATCTCTTCTGGGTGGGATTCTGTTTTTAATTTGTTACACTTTAAAAAATTTTTTTAAATTGATGTACAATTGACTTATATTAGTCTCAGGCAGACAACATAATGACTTGATATTTGTATATGTGGCGAAATGATCACCACAATAAGTTTAGTTAACATCTGTCACCATACATAATTACAGCACTTTTTTCTTGTGATGAGAACTTTTAACATCTATCCTCAGTAACCTTCCAATATGCAATACATTATTATTAACTATGGTTGCCATGCTGTACATACTGCCAATCTGTTCTCTGTATCTATGAGATTTTTTTTTTAGATTCCACATATAAGTGAGATAATATGGTATCTGTCTTTCTCTTTCTGACTTATTTCACTTAACATAATGATCTCAAGGTCCATTCGTGTTGTTGGAAATAACAAGATCTCATTCTTTTTCATAACCAAATAATACTCCATTATCTATATGTGTGATACACACACACACACATATATAACATTTTCTTTATCCATTCATCTATTAAAGGACACTTAGGTTGTTACCATATTTTGGCTATTGTAAATAATGCTGCAATGAACACGTAGGTGAATATAACTTTTTGCGTTAGTGTTTTTGTTTTTTTCAAATATCCAGAAGTGGAAATGCTGGATCATATGGTAGCTTTATTTTTAATTTTTGGAGGGAACTCCATACTGTTTTTCATAATGGCTGCACCAATTCACCATCCCACCAACAGTACACAAGTGTTCTCTTTTCTCCATATCTTCACCAACATTTTTTTCTCTCTCATCTTTTTGACAACAGCCATTCTAATAGGTGTGAGGTGATATCTCATTGTGGTTTTAATTTGCACTTCTCTGATAATGGGTGATACTGAGCATCTTTTCATGTACCTGTTGGCCATCTGGATGTCTTCTTTGGAAAAACATCTATTCAGGTCCTATCCTATTTTAATCAGACTGTTTGGTTTTGCTGTTGAGTTGTACAGGTTCTCTATATAGTTTGGATATTAATCCCTTATCAGATATATAATTTGCAAATATTTTTTTCTCATTCGGTAGGTTGCCTTTTCATCTTGTTGACTGTTTCCTCTGCTGTGCAGAAGGTTTTTAGTTTGATGTAGTCGCACTTGTTTACTTTTGCCTTTGGTGTCAAATCCAAAAAATCATCACCAAGACCAATGTCAGGGAGCTTACCACCTATGATTTCTTCTAGGATTTTTATGGTTTCAGGTCCTACATTCAAGACTTAATCCATTTTGAGTTACACCACTGGTGTAAGAGACTGGTCCAGTTTCATTCTTTTGCACATGGCTGTCCAGTTTTCCCAGCACCATTACTGAAGAGACTGTCCTTTTCTCATTGTCTGAGATGGTTTTAAAACCAAAGGATGCTCTGGTGTTAAATGCAGCAGCTTGTTGATGTCAGCGCCCCGTGATAAAGGGCAGGTTTTTAAAGGGGTCCGATTTCAGGTCCAATTGAAGTTTACATTTCAGAAGAGTACGGTTGAAACTCAAAAAATGTAGCTCTCTGGTTGCATGTCTGAGGAACGAATCTCTTGGAATGCCAAAGACCTACTGGCCCCAACACGTCTATAACAGACAGTGTGTGTGTGAGGACCTTCTGGGCTCATTGAGCCATCACCAGGATCCAGAATCTGAATGACAGTGGGGTGCTCTTAAAAAAGAATCTCCTTTTGCTTCTTCAAGCTGAGACTTCCAATAAAAATCAGAAATCATAACTAATACAGCTCTGAAGTTATAATGGCACACACACACACACAAAAAGACTTGAGAAGAAAACAGCTGATTTCTCTTTTGTTCTTCCATGGTACATCCTCACAGATCAGGAAATCCTGCTAGCTCTACCATAAAAATATAACTAGAATTGACCTACTTCACCTCACCTCTGCTACTACCACCCTAGACCAAACCATCATCCTCTCTCACTTGGAATAGCCTTCAAACTGGCCTCCCATCATACTCTATTCTAGACACAGCAGCCTAAGTGGTCATTTAAAGTGTGCCATGCCCTCTACTCTATGTTCACTGGGAGTAAAAGCCAAAGTCCTTACAGTGGCCCTAAGAGGTCTGGGTCCCACTCCCTCTCTGACATCATCTCCTATCCCTGCCCCTGGACCACTCTGCTCAACCACACTGGGCTCCTTGCTTCCCCCTGACCTATCCTCTCAACTCCTCTAACCCAGCTCTTTGTGCTAGTTCTTCCCTCAGCCTGGACCATTCTTCCCCCTTGAGGCACATGACTGACTCCTCATGATATTCAAACTTCTACTCAAATGTCACTCCTCACTGAGTCTTACCCTTACCACAGTATTTTAAATTATCCTCACTGCACACACACACACACACACACACACACACACACACAAACACCCCTCGAGCACTCTGGTACGCCTAACTTGTGCCTTTCTATCACTGATTTGAGGCTCTACATTTGTGTCATTTACTTGTTCATTATGTTTATTGTGTTTTTTAAGAGATTTTATTTATTTATTTATTTATTTATTTATTTATTTATTTGAGAGAGAGAGAGGGTGCATGAGTGGCGGGTGGGGAGGGGCAGAGAGAGAAGCAGACTCCCCGCTGAGCAGGGAGCCTGATGCGGGACTCAATCCCAGGACCCCGGGATCATGACCTGAGCCAAAGGCAGATGCTTAACCGACTGAGCCACCTAGACACCCAACATTATGTTTATTGTTTACTTTTCATCTCCTTCCACTAGAATGCGAACTCCATTTTTCTCTATTTTATTCACTAGTGTATTCTAAGCATCTGGAACATTTAACAATACATATTTGATAAATGAATTAATCACATAACCAAGGTAGTTAGATACCTTAGAAATAATCTGACCTTCCACCTGATACCTCAAACTTTCCAGGATGCATTTAATACACAGCCTGAGAACAACCTGTACTTCTGTGCTCTAAATTCAGTTCCGCTAAGAGTGCGCTCTTGGCAATGCATTTATTTATATTCCATTTGATTTTGACCAGTTCTTCTAAAATTATCTGCAGTGAGGGGTTTTTTTTAAGATTTATCTATTTATTTTATATAGAGAGAGTGAACACGAGCACGAAGGGCAGAGGGAAAGAGAGTATCTCAAGTAGATTCCCCGCTGAGCACAGAGTCTGAAGTGGGGCTCGATCTCATGGCCCTGAGATCATGACCTGAGCTGAAATCAAGAGTCAGATGCTTAACCGACAGCGCCACCCAGGCACCCCTGCAGTGAAGGATTTTTAATTACAACCTGCAGTGGACCAACACTTTTAAACATTACAATAAAAATTAATTATTAGAAAAATAAAATTTAAAAATAGACACATAAGAATAATAGTTAAAAATAAAATATATTATTCTTGGGTTCAATTGAAATACAGGTACTTTGTCCAGCTGCTATAAAAATTCTGACCACTTCATTCCTACCCTTCTATCATGGTGGACACGTGACGACAGCTGGAGAAACAGGCTTTGAGGAGTGCTAGTCTAGACCCTGCTTCAGGGTCCACTCCTCTCCTGCCCTCCGGGCTCTCAGCATGCCCTGTGCCCTCGGCTTAACGACGGGTGGCCTATGTATTTTGCTACCTCTGTCTGCAATTTCCTTCTGGAGAAAGCTTCCAGAGGGCTTCTGTGGAATTCTTGCCAACTCTAGTTTAACAGAAGCCCAGTGAGTTGACCTTTGGAATGTGGGGATAAAGCCTTATCTTTCAAAGTCTTTTATTCTTCTGCTCGGGAACAGCAAGGCCACTGTTTTTGTACTTTATGGTTCATTATGCTCACCATTACTAAATACCACATTTCTCAAGACACGGCATGCCTGATACAGTTTGTACATATATCTAGGAACATCCAAAATACAGCTAAAGTTTTATCCGTATGCATGAAAAGAGTGGACAATATATTTCTCTGATTTCAAAGCAGTTACTAGTCTATCGCCTGGATACAGGAATCTGAAGGCTCGTATCCCCAAAATGGTGTGACCATTTTTAAATTGCCACATATGTTTTGGGGGGAGGAAGTGGAAACGTAATTTAGAAAAGAAGGAAGGCGGTCCACGCATATTTCTCTAGAAATTTATCAAATATGATCCGGGCCACAGAGTTCTCGTTCAGTGGGCTGCAACTTCTTCTCTTAACAATACCCCAATTGAGCTTTTGTGAAGTTACCAGGCATTTGTTTTCACTTTATGTACGGGATTTCTCCATGGAGATATGTCCATAACATGAAGGCATCCAATATAGAAAATGACATGCAATGCTTTTATTCTCACAGTTTAATTAATGCCGTGACAACCAGTTGGCACAGCCCGCAGAGGAGCAGGGGCCTCTGGAGGGAACTGCAGGTTATAAGCAGTAAGGAAACTGTCAAGCTGCCCCTGGGGTCCCAACAGAGCAAAACCTGAAGCTCCCTTCTCAGCATCACTGGAGATAAATCCCAAGGAGAGCAAGCAATTTGGAAAATTGGGTTGTTCAGTCTAACAAAGAAGAAAGTTGATAATGGCCAAAAGTCATAATGTTTTATGCGTTTCAAATTTCTAGAAAATGGTTGCCCACCTTTGAAAAAAGAATTCTTGTACCTATCCAAGCTAAGGTAAGTTCTCAGTGCCCTGAGTTCTTTTTTTTTTTTAATGATTTTTTATTAAATTATGTTAGTCACCATACAGTACATCCCCGGCTTCCGATGTAAAGCTTGATGATTCATTAGTTGCGTATAACACCCAGTGCACCATGCAATACGTGCCCTCCTTACTACCCATCACCGGTCTATCCCACTCCCCCACCCCCCTCCCCTCTGAGGCCCCCAGTTTCTTTCTCATAGTCCATAGTCTCTCATGTTTCATTCCCCCTTCTGATTACTCCCCCTTTCTTTATCCCTTTCTTCCCCTACCGGTCTTCCTACTTCTTATGTTCCGTAGATGAGAGAAATCATATGATAGTTGTCTTTCTCTGCTTGACTTATTTCACTTAGCATTATCTCCTCCAGTGCCGTCCATGTTGCAGCAAATGTTGAGAATTCGTTCTTTCTGATAGCTGAGTAATATTCCATTGTATATATGGACCACAGCTTCTTAATCCAGTCATCTGTTGAAGGGCATCTCGGCTCCTTCCATGATTTGGCTATTGTGGACAATGCAGCTATGAACATTGGGGTGCATATGGCCCTTCTCTTTACTACGTCTGTATCTTTGGGGTAAACACCCAGTAGTGCAATGGCTGGGTCATAGGGTAGTTCAATTTTTAACTTTTTAAGGGACCTCCACACTGTTTTCCAGAGTGGCTGTACCAACTTGCATTCCCACCAACAATGTAGGAGGGATCCCCTTTCTCCACATCCTCTCCAACAATTGTTGTTTCTTGCCTTGTCTATCTTTGCCATTCTAACTGGCGTAAGGTGGTATCTCAGTGTGGTTTTGATTTGAATTTCCCTGATGGCTAATGATTTTGAACATTTTTTCATGTGTCTGTTAGCCATTTGTATGTCTTCATTGGAAAAGTGTCTGTTCATATCTTCTGCCCATTTTATGATTTGTTTATTTGTTTCTCGTGTATTGAGTTTGAGAAGTTCTTTGTAGATCTTGGATACCAGTCCTTTATCTGTAGTGTCATTTGCAAATATATTCTCCCATTCCGTGGGCTGCCTCTTAGTTTTTTTGACTGTTTCCTTGGCTGTGCAGAAGCTTTTTATCTTGATGAAGTCCCATAAGTTCATTTTATCTTTTGTTTCTCTTGCCTTTGGAGATGTGTCATGAAAAAGGTTGCTTTGGCCGATGTCATAGAGGTTGCTGCCTGAGTTCTTTGAGGAATGTACGGGCCCTTTCTTCCTTCTGGGGTGATTTCCTGAGCTGCAACATGGTGTCAGGTTTAGCAGCGAAGGAGACTGTGCTGCTGCCACAGAGAGTCAGCAAAGCATCAGACACAGGGGCAGGTGAGTGGGAGTGAAGCAGGGGGCCCCTGCAGACAGGGAGGGCCTCCGGAACATCTGAGCTGACACCTAAGTGAAGGGAGCGACGGAGACACATGGAATTTTCCAGGACAGGCAGACAAAGGGGGCAAAGACCTGAAGCAGGAATCTGTTTGCTGGGCTGGAGAAAGAGCAAGAAGTGGTACGGTGGGAGTGGAGAGAACAGGTGCAAAGCGGATGGAGGTGAGTGAGTTAGCAGGGGGCCCATCCCTGACTTCTCCCTTCTATCAAACCAAAGCCCCTTTTACATAACAAATGTTTTCAAATGACCCTTTCACTCTCTTGTCATACAATCTTCAGATAATACAACCTTTACTCATAATTTTTTAAAAATCAACACAATAGCCTAATTCCAAGTAGTGGAGGCCTTCCATAAAATAAGTGCTTCCTGGCGGTACCAGAAATTATAATGAATTAGTAAGACCCTTGCACCTACACATAAAATCACTGTGAATCTGCCAGTGAACTGGGACCAGTGTGTTGGCAACTCAGTAGCACAGTGTTGCCATCACTATATTTTCTGAAATAGTGACTCAATTTTGAAGACTAGCTTTTTATGTTCTTGGATAAGTGGGTGAACGGTAAAAAATAGTGTGTTTACATGTAAAATGGAGTTAGGGTCTAAGCTTAGGTCATGATTAATAGATTTCAGGGCTTTCAAAAGTCTTGCTGCAAACAGGACAATTTGGGGTTGTGTGAAACTATTCTGAGCATGGCGTCACGTCTGCCATTACTGGTCCCCACTACTAAATGCCAGCAGCACCTCAGGTCCTTCCCAGAAGCCTCCCAGTGGAAGTACCCTCAACTGGGGACCATGGGGATAGGCCACGACAGGGACTCTGGGTTTTCTGAGAAGGCATTGGGGGTTTGGAGCATGACTATAGCCCAGTGCTGTGCACAGAACTTTCTATAGCGATAAAAATGTCCCATATTGGTCTTGTCCAGGAACGCAGCCACTGAAATGTAGTTAGTGCAGCCGAGGAACTAAATTTGTCATTTTATTTAATTTTAATTAATCTAAATTTAAATAGGCACAGGTGACTAGTGGTTGCCATGTTGAACAGAACAGCTGTAGACTATAAACACTAATTCCGAACGACCAGCTTTTTTCTTTTGTAGTTATCCCTCCCTTGCCTTATTTTCACGATTTCTTTTTGAGTCTACTGATTTATTTACACTTGAAAGACGAGCTCCCTGGAAAAGCTGGCTTGGAGCACTTGCATCATCACTTACCTAAGGGCTAGGCAAGTAATAGGTACGGGGCCTCCCTGAACCCCTGTCTGGCCACGGCTGTGAGTGAGACCCTCACTCCTGCCACCCGCCTCTGGCCAGACACCTTGTGGCCTCCCCAGGACACAGGATGCCTGAACGCAGAAGTGCATCCAGCTGGCAAACACAATCACCCAAGGGACCACCGTGTCCCAGGAACGTGAGGTTCAGATAACAGGGAAAAGGAGGACAAAGGGGCCAAGAGAGGAAGCAGGATGACATGAGAGGACAGCTTACCTGGGGCACAGTGGGGGAGGTACAGTATCATCAAACTGGGGGACAGGGTCATCTCACCACCGTTGCTATGAACCAAGTGCTGTGATCCCTGTGAGGTGAGGCTCCCCTGCCAACCAGACTCCTCCCTCACTCTATTTTTGTTTTTTTTAAAGATGTATTTATTTGAGAGAGAGAGTGCACCTGTGCAAGAAAATGAGCTGTGGGGGGAGGGGGAGGTAAAGAGGGGTGGAGAGAGAGGGAGAGAGAGTCTTAAGCAGACTCCATGCTCAGCAAGGAGCCCTCTGTGGGGCTTGATCTAATGACCCTGAGATCAGGACCCTGAGATCATGACACTGAGATCAGAACCTGAGCCAAAACCAAGAGTCATACACTTAACCGGCTGCACCACCTAGGCGCCCCCTTCCCTCTTTTTGAAGAAGAAAGCATTCCTTGCCTCCAGGCTTTGCTTGCCCACATCCCTCCCTTAAAATCTTCCCAGTTGTTCGGTGCCCAGGCCTCGTGCCACTGCCTCCCCTCATGCTGTCCCCGCACAACGCACTGTGTCTGTTTCATCCAGTTGGACGGATCGCCTCCCCACCCGCTGCCCTGTATGCCTCCATCACAGCACTTTCCCCAGACAGGTGAAAGGAGGCCTCCTCTGAGCCTCCGAGTGGACACTGGCCCTTCCCTTCTCCTGAAGCCCTCAGCACTGTCGTTGGTCATGACAGCACATGGTGTGTCAGTCCCATCCCCCTCCCTACAGGAAGCTCTGTGCAGGCAAGGATGAGGGCTCACTCATCGGTGGCTCCCCTGCACAGTGCCAGGCCTGGGTGAATCCGTGATGAACATCTGTGTAGGAATCTAGCTCCTTTTCTCCTTAACGAAAATGAGAGTCTTCATGTGACAGGCCTAAGAGCCCTCCAAAGATGTCCACATCCTATTTACCACAACCTGCGCGTTTGGTGCCTTGTGCAGCAAAAGTGTCTTTGCAGATATGATTAAGGATCTCAGGATGGGGAAACTATCCTGGATTATCTGGGTGGGCCCAATGTCATCGCAAAGTTCTCATGAGGGACAGGGTAGGGAGGGGTGACAGAAGAGGAGGTCGGAGTTAGAGAGGGATTTAGAAGATGCCGGGTGGCTGGCTCTGAAGATGAAGGAAGGTGGCGAAGCAGGAAATGCAGGCGGCATCTAGAGCCTGGATATGGGGAGCAGATTCTCTCTGAGAGCCTCCAGAAGGAACTCGGGCTGGCCAACAGGTGCACTGTGGCCCACTGAAACCCATTGGACCTCTTACATCCAGAACTGAAGTTGCCAGATCTGTGTTTCAAATCTGCTCTAGCTGAATTTCTCCAGAGATACTCAGCATCTTAAAGGTGTCTGACTATTGTAGGGACAAGGCTAACATAGGTAGAATAATCCTGAACAACACAAAGGAATAGATGATAAGGCCCTAAATCATTTGTCAAAATCAACTGGTTTCCCCAACTTTGCCACCTAACAAAAATGGATATATCACCTTGATTTGTCAAACCAGTCCTCACTTGAAATGGATTGCTTTCATTCTATATCTCATTTAGGCGTCTGTGGACATGAACATCAACTGTAAGGCAGCATCCTCATTTCGAAAATCCTTCAACAATGAGCCAGAAATGTAGTCTCCTCTTCACCTGATATGAGAACAGGTAGGGGGAATTCTGAAGGAATGGAATCAACTGGACTAATGACATGTCCTCCATACAAAGTCCCACCTCTGCCCCAAGCATAACCTTTTGGGACAACTACTGTGCACCACCCAGCACGTATTTTGGCATTATAGTTTCCTGGGACTTCTTGCACCCAGCAGTAAATATTCAGTAGACTTGGTTACAAAGATAGTGGCTATATGTGACATCCTGAATTTATTGAGGACATGGCTGAATGATCCTTAAGGTAAGTGACTGTGTCAGATGGAGAAACCCTCTGTGATGGGGGCACCCATCTGTTTTTTTTAAATGCTCATGTTGGCTGTCATTTGTCTATATCGGTTATTTTCAACCTATATATAGTCTTCTCTCCTGCCCGCTGATAATTTAATTTCACTGCTCCTGACACTGATTTGCAACCAGAATAATTATCAAATGTCATGAATCCTCCACTCACCCCATAGAGCACATTTACAGACCTAGTTCTCACACGAGTCCTAACCTAAGCGCCAGCCTCCACTGAGCACTCCTCACCCTTGAGGACACTGCTACTGAATTGTCCTTCCATGGGCTTAATATTTTAACCAATGCACTTTGAGATGTATTCATTTATAAAAACCAATTTGGGAAAGGCTTTTTTCCCAGATGACTTTATTTCGATATAGACATGCAATGTTTCTTCTCATTCAGTAAGTTTGTGAATTTACAGATATAAGGCCAGGATGTTCAGGACGTAATTTTCAAACCCTTGCTGTGTTCTTAATAAGTCCGTCACATTGTCTCAGTGTCACAAGTCATAGATTTTTAAAGTAGCATGTTACGCACAGTGCATTTTCTTCCTCTCCCCATCAGCATTCAAAACAGATTCCCATGACAACTGAACCCCACTGGCTGGTCATGACTTACAAGAAGGCTGAAAACCCAGCTGAGATTGACTGGGGGGCACCAGCTCCAGTGGCAGCACCTTACCATGACCCAAGAGCATTTCCAGCAGGAAGGAGACAGGCCTTCCCCACACAGGAACTTCTTGAGTGTACTCCCTCTCTGAGCTACTCAAGGGCAAGCCTTCAAATGAGGAACAGACAGGGTCCTCACCACAAACATGTTGGGGTCCCTGGAATACAACATCATATAGATATGCTGACTCTGTATTTGGCAAAGGTAAACTAAGAGACCCTGAAATTGACATCTGTGGTGTCTACATTCCTGTTAACTAGGGTTCCAGGGTTTATCTCAAGGACCCAACCTGTGATATACCCAGTTTCTAGAGAACACGGTATTGAAAATATATTGATCAACACAGTCTCATCAAAATTATAGCCATAATACAATGGGGTACAGAATGGCTTGGGTTTGAAACCTGGCTCTGCATCTTACTAGCTGTCTTGGAATACCTGTTTCTTCTTTTTGAGAGGTATGAGGGTGTCCCTGTCACAGGTTTGTCCCCACCGTTTTTTTAAATTGAAGTATAATTAAAATACAATTTTATACTAATCTCAGATGTACAACATATCGATTCAACGATTCTGTACATTACTCGATGCTCATCATGGTAAGCTTAGTCACCATCTTCTCACTGTACCGCGTTACTACTACACCACTGAATACATTCCCTCTGCTGTACTTTTCGTCTGCATGACTTACTTATTTTACAACTGAGGTTTGTATCTCTTAATCTCCTTTTAGGGGAAATAATTCTTAACCCCTCCAAAGCTTTGGTTTCGTCATTGATTAGAAAGAAGAATAGTATCTTCCTTGCAGGGTTGTTGAAAATGTAGCAGAATTTTTTAAATGGGAAATGTAAACCTAGTGTTTTCTTTTTCCCTCTTGATTTTTGCTTTTTCTTTGTTTTACTATTATGAATAAAACCACTATAAACATTCAAATACAGTTGTATTTGTTTTGTTTTGTTTTTGTTGGATAAAGGTTTTCATCTCTCTTGAATAAAATCTTAGGAAAATTTCTAGATTGTGTGGTAAGTGTGTTTAACTTTTTACAAAACTGGCAAAGTGTTTTCCTAAGCAGCTATACCATTTGGCAGTCCCACTACCAACAACGGAAGAGCATTATTTCTGGTCTCTCTGAACCCTTGCTAGGATTACATTTTATAGGAATGATGAGGGTGTATTTTATAGGAGTGGTGAAGGTAGACATCTTTGCCTTATTTGTGATGTTAGGAGGAAAGCATTGGATCTTTCAACATTAAGTATGATGTTAGCTATAGGTTTTTCACAAGTGCTCTTTATCAAGTAGAAGTTCTCTTTAATTTCTCATTTACATGGAGTCGTGTTTTTTTAAGTCATCAATGGATGTTGGATTTTGTCATATAATTTTCTGCAACTATTAAAATAATCATGTGGTTTTCTTTAATCTATTGACATGATTATTTATATTGATTGATTTTTGTATTGTATTTCTCAGAAAACTCCACTTGGTCATGATATATAATCATTTTTATATATTTACTGGCTTTGATTCATTAATACTTTGCTAAGAATTTTTTGTCTCTCTTACAAGGGATAGTGGTCTGCAAATTTCTTGTTATGTCTTTGGTTTTAGTATCAGAGTTATGCTGGCCTTCCAAAATGAGTTGAAAAGTATTCTCATGTCTTCTATTTTCTGAAAGTGTTTGTATAGACTAGAAATGGTGTATCATTTTCCATTAAATAATCAATAGAATTATTAGTGAAGGATATGGCTATTCAGGCTATCTATTTCTTCTTGTTTTGATAGTGTATGTTTTATAAGGAATTGGTCTATTTCATTTAAATAATCAAATTTATGGGCAAAGAATTGTTTATAATATTCTCTTTTATCCTTTTAAAGGCTGTGGAATCAGTGGTTATGTCCTTTCTTAGAGTAATTTGTGTCTTCTTTTTCTTGGTTAGCTTGACTACAGGTCAGTTTTTCTAATCTCCCCCAGTGGGAGACAGTTTTTTTTTTTTTTTAAAGATTTCATTTATTTATTTGACGGAGAGAGAGATAGCCAGCGAGAGAGGGAACACAGGCAGGGGGAGTGGGAGAGGAAGAAGCAGACTCCCAGTGGAGGAGCCTGATGTGGGGCTCGAACCCACCCAGGTGCCCCAGGGAGACAGATTTTTTTCTGTTTTTTTCCCCCAGCTGCAGTGTGCCCCTAAAGATTATTGGACTTGTTGCCTTTATGCCAGTGGCCAGTGGTTTATGCTTTTTCATGAAG
This sequence comes from Ailuropoda melanoleuca, assembly GCF_002007445.2. NCBI lineage: Eukaryota > Metazoa > Chordata > Mammalia > Carnivora > Ursidae > Ailuropoda > Ailuropoda melanoleuca. The sequence continues at coordinate 127,739,349 of NC_048218.1, read as the reverse complement.
AGATAGGAGAGCAATATATGAGGGAGGCTTCATGCTTTTCCACAGAAGCCGCTTCTCCCTGCCCCAGGTCTGCATGATGAAGGAGGATTTCTTCAGTCTCTCGTCCACCAATCTTTCTTGTGAACACTTGGCAAAGAGCCTATGAATGTATGCAAATTCTTCTTGTGTCTACATCTTCCAGGAATTCTATACTCTCATACCAGCCCACATTCAGTCTTTAGTAATTTGTTTAAAATTTTGGCTGAATTCTTACCAGCTTATATGACACTCAGCATCTGGCCCAGGTAAGCAAATGCTCATGTCCCATTTTTCTTTGATTTCTTTTTTTTTCCAACGATTTTATTTATTTATTCTACAAGATAGAGACAGCCAGCGAGAGAGGGAACACAAGCAGGGGGAGTGGGAGAGGAAGAAGCAGGCTCCTAGCGGAGAAGCCTGATGTGGGGCTCGATCCCATAACGCTGGGATCACGCCCTGAGCCGAAGGCAGACGCTTAACCCCTGTGCCACCCAGGCGCCCCCATTTTTCTTTGATTTCAAGTCACCTCTCTTTCTTTAGATTTCAAGCTAGTTAGTTGCTCTGTACCTCAGCTATTTGATGGGCTCACAAGAAGTCATGATTTTGCAGAATTTATTCCTGATATAAAGTTAGGAATGCTTTCATTTTCTACATTCTAAACAGAAAGCTAAAAGTCCCAATACATGGCTTTTGGTCTAGCAAATAGATTTTTTACAATACCTATCAGGAAGAAGCATAACATTCATTTGTCATTCACATATAAGTGACAACTATATACATTCATGATATTACTCCAGAATTATGTTAATTCTCCTGCTGTCTGTTGCAATATAGCCAAAAGGCCCTGAACCATCTGGATATCACATAGAACATAATGTTGGTTTATTGTGTTGGGTGATATGGTATTAATTGGGCCAACTGAGCAAGAACCTGCAAGGAAGCTGGATGCCTTGGTATGACAACACATGCCCTCCATGTGCTGGATGGGAAATCCTCATGAAGATTCGGAAGCCTTCCACATCAGTGAAGTTTCAAGGAACTGGTGGTCTGGGATATGATGTGACATCCCTTCCCAAGTAAATGTAAAGTGAAGTGCCTGGGTGGCTCAGTTGGTTAAGCATCTGACTCCTGATTTCAGCTCAGGTCATGATCTCAGAGTTGTGAGACTGAACCCCACATCAGGCTCTGTGCTAGGCATGGAATCTGCTTAAGATTCTCTCTCTCCCTCTTCCTCTGTCCTTCCTCCCCCATTCTTCCTCTCAAAAAAAAAAAAAGTACATGTAAAGCTATCACACTTGCATCTCCTATTGCTAACAAAGAAACATAATGCTTCTTCAGGTTCTGGTGGCAACATACACTGATTCTACTCATTTACCAGTGAGATGGAGGATTGCTATTTTTGAATGGGGAACAGAGCACGAAAGAGAATTATACAGGATCTAGGCTGCAGTACAAGCAACCCTGTCTCCTGGGCCATACAACCCAGCATCCCATAATAGAGATCTATGTGGACGTTGTGTGGAGCCTCTGGATTAGAGAGAAGGATGTTCTGTAGAGCCTCTGGCAAGCTCCAATAGCAAGTCCCTTTCAGGGCTCCTTTCAGGGCTCCTTTCAGGGCTCAAGCAAAAAACTCTTGGGATGCTACAGTGCCTTGGCAGAAGGTGAGCATCTTACCATGGGACATCAAGTATTGCAAGGCCAAAGTCACCCATTATGATGAACTGTGTACTCTCAGACCCACCAATTCACCCGCAGCTATCCATTTTACAATGGAATTGATACATTGGGGATCAATCTCAAATAGGTCCAGAGAACATAAGAAAGCTGTAGGAACAAGAGTCCCAGATCCACTGTGGCACCAATGCCTCTCTCTCAGCTCATACCTATTGCCCCATGATCAACTGATGAAGAAGGAAAAAGGCTGGTTTTGTTTCACGGATAGGTAAGTTCTGTATGTGCGTGCCAAGTTGAAAATTAACTGTTGTTGCACTAGACCCCTGCTCAGTGGAAGTGGAAGACGCTAGCGAATTGAAAGCCTCACAGGGGACAGTTTTGAGTGGTAACCTACTTCATGTGGAGTGAGAAGCAGCCCCACGTAAGGTTACAGTCGGACTCAGGGGCACGGGTGAATGGCTTGGCTGGTTCGTCAGAAGCCCACAAGGAACCAGACTAAAAAATCAGGGAAAAGGAGGTCTGTGGGAAAGGCAGGCAGAAGGATGTAGGAGAGCGGGCACAGACTGTGAGGCTCATCTACATCCACATGCAGAGGAGACACTGAATCACCAAATGGGAGGAAGCCAGCTTTTGTCCTCAGCTACTCCAGGGCTTGCACAATAGGAATAGCAGGAATAGCAGAGATTCAGGCTACGCATGGGCCTAGTGAGTATCAGCGGTGGGGGTGGAAAAGAATCCAAAGAGCTGAGTTTAAACTGGGAGAGGCTGAGTTAATCTTGAATTGGCCAGTTAGTTTCTACCATCAACAGAAGTGAGGGCTCAAAAGCTAAGTGAATTTCAAAGTAAACAGATTGGGGACATCTGGATGGCTCAGTCCGTTAAGCGTCTGCCTTCAGCTCAGGTCATGATTCCAGGGTCCTGGAATGGAGCCCTGCGTTGGGCTCCCTGCTTAGCAGGGAGTCTGCTTCTCCCTCTCCCTCTGTCCCTCCGCCCCACTCGTGCTTGCTCTCTCTCTCTCAAATAAATAAAATCTTTAAAAAATAAATAGAGCAAGCAGACAAATTTAAATTTCTCTTTGGCCGTATCACCTGTACAGTGGCCCAGCTTGAAGACTCCTTTCGTGTATATTCTTGCCCTGATCCTTGGCAGCAAAAATAAATTCTTATTTTTTAATGCAGAAGGGTTTAGCCATGCTTCTACTGCCTTACGTCTTCCCAGGAACTTCATCCCAGGGTCTCATCCTCTGCCCTTTCTGCTTCTTCTTTCCCGTATTAGGCTCCTAGTTGCTCATGATGTATTTTCTTCCCTAGGAGGCATTCTAGGGTCAGCTCTTCAGTGAATTCATTTTTTCTATCCAAACCATATAAGCATTAGAGATGATGTATGTGAATTGTCTATCACAGTGCTAGGCATACAATATTGTCTGTGAATTGTCTATTACACTATGCCAGGCATAGCTGGTATTCTTAGAATCACACAGTTTTTACAGCGAAAAGCAAGAGGAAAAAAGAAAACTCAATTTCTATCTCAAAGGTCAGTATGTGTCCAGTAATTCCTGTAACTTTAGTCTTCATCTTCCTTACTCAGATAGGTAGCTCTGAATTATTGTGTGATGATGATGGAACTGTATAGTTTTAATGATTATATAGTCCTGACATTTTCACTCTATTCTGCCTCCTATGACTGTCTTGCTAATGAGTGCCATTGGTCACAATCGCAATTAAGAGAAAACCAAGGCAAACCAACCCAGCATCTTTTTTTTTTTTAAGATTTTATTTATTTATTTGAGAGAGAGTGACAGAGAGAGGCTCCCTACTGAGCAGGGAGCCTGATGAGGGGCTTGATCCCAGGACCCTGGGATCATGACTTGAGCCAAAGGCAGACACTTAACTAAGCCACCCAGGTGCCCTAAACTAACCCAACATCTTGAGCCACAACTCCAAGCATGTCCCTTTTTGAGTGGGATTCAGTGATGGATTTATGATTAGAATAAAAAATATATATGACAAAAGATGGATGGATATTTCCAGGAAAAAAAAAGTTAGCTATTAATAACCAAATATTTCATACTTAGATCCATTTAGAAGGAACTTTTATATATAATGGAGAAATTCTTCACCCAATCTTATTTATTTCTGAAATGGAGAGAAAGTAAATGTGTAGCAATGGGAACAGTTTTAAAACAATGGGCATTTGAGATTTAATTAGCATATTTAATCAGTGAACTCAGTATTTATAGGGGCCATTTTGTCTGGGCTGGGCATGGTATACGTTGTTATATTTAAATCTATGACCCACTCATGCCTTTCCTGTCATTTTTCTAATATTGCAATGACCATTTGAAATTTTAGATTAAAAGTTAGTATGTGAAATTTCAGTATTTAAATTTTAAAAAATTGTATCATGCATTCTATCTTCTCATAGGGAAGATCGACCAAAGGTTCCTTACAGTTTAGTAACAACTCCCCAGGGAGTGGGGTTACCTTCCTGAGGGGAGTTCATCCAGTGAACAGGAAGTTTTCTAACCCAGAAGAGGTGACCATATTTCCTTTATATACTTTTTTTTTTAAAAGATTTTATTTGTTTATTCGACAGAGATAAAGACAGCCAGCGAGAGAGGGAACACAAGCAGGGGGAGTGGGAGAGGAAGAAGCAGGCTCATAGCAGAGGAGCCTGACATGGGGCTCGATCCCATAACGCCGGGATCACGCCCTGAGCCGAAGGCAGACGCTTAACCGCTGTGTCACCCAGGCGCCCCTCCTTTATATACTTTTGCTATAAGCTTTCACTTGGATACTGACAAGCCCCATGTTTTTATCTCCAGGCTGGGCTTCTATCCTGAACTCCAGACTTAACTACCTAACTGCCTCCATGACATCTCCTCTTCGATACCTAATAGAAATTTCCAATTTACCATGTCCACACCTGAATCCCTCATCTTTTCTCCCATCCACACTTTCACACAAACAAGTAAAAAACCCTGGAGTCATCCTTGACTCTTTCTTTCTTTCACAACTGATACCCAATTAATTAGCAAGTCCTGCATACATTTCTTTCCAATTATATCCTGAATTGGACAACTTCTCACCACCTTCACTGTTAACACTCTTATCTGAGCCACCATTATCTCTCACTTGGATTATTTTGATAGCCTGCTATCCTGCTCCTCTGGCTTCCATCTTCATCTCCTCTGTGGTCTATTAACATGTAGCACCCAGTGATCCTTTTCAAAATCTAAGCCAGATCATGTGACTCCCTGCTCAAAACTCTCCCATCTCACACAGAACAATAATCAGGTCCTTCAGTGCCCTGCAAACCACACGGGACGAGGCCATCACCTCTCTGCTCCCGTCTCCCACCATAGGTGACTTTACTCCCTGTGCTCCAACTACACTGGCCTCCTTGCAGCCAGAGCCCCTGTGCTTTGAAGGAAGGGAGGGGAGATACGTGGAAGGGGTGGGAGGACAACCAGCAGTCCCCACTACACTGTTTCAGATTTTGAGAGGATATGAAATATACTTCATCTGCATTCCCTAGTATTTTCAGCCTATTCTGTTCCGTATAGTGATTTAAAGCATGTTTGCAAACTCTGTTACCCTTCCTATCAAGAGAGGTGGGTCGAATTCCCTTCCCTTTAAGTATAAGCAGGCCTTGATCAAAACACAGCAGGAGTGATGCCGTCAGGAAGTGGAGAGAGCACACAGAGGGACTCTGTGTAGGTGTTCCTGGTGAGAGCCAACAGCCAGTGTCCGTCTCCAGACATCAATGAGCCAGCCTCCGTGTGACAGTCACTCCTCTCAAGCTGCCCCAGGACACCACATGGAGCCATGCCCTGCTCAAACTGCAGATTTGTGATCAAAACAAATGATTATTGTTTTTAGGCCATGAAGTTTGGAGCGGTTTGTTATCCAGCAATAGATTAACTGCAACATCCCATTTCTGTGCCGTTTGTGGTTCATGTTCATTGAAGTTAGCGTCTGTTCCACCACCCTCCTCCCATCCTTCACTTCAATTTCTCTTCTCTCTCTTCCCCCACTTTAGTGTTTCTTTTGTTCTTTCTCCCATTTTAGTATCAGGATAAGCATTTTTAAAGAAACAATTCTTTTAAAAGAGACATACTGGCCACACATGTTTGAGAATTGGCTTTTGAGGCTCTGTCTTTGAGATGCTAACTTTTCATGATGTTGATGTGGTTTCACATTTCAACGACTTGTATATAAATGATTTTTTAAAAACCTGTTGTCACTCTAAGCAGTTTTGGTGATGCTCCGATCTTAAATCCTACCAGTCATATTTCACAGGCAGCTGTGACCACCGCTAATCTCCAACGGACCCGTCCTTTCTTTCACAGTATAAAAGAAATGATTATGGGTTTTCTTTAAGTTACGAGAATATAGCAACCAGAAGTAAATATACACAACACTGACTTACAGAGACTATCTCTGAATGTTGCTAACTGGTGTTTTTTACTTCTTCACGACTGCCTCCAATTTATGCAGGAAACTTGCGTTCCTTTTATAATAAAAACAGATTCTTTAACTATGTACAGCAGCATTACGAAAAACACGTTCAAAGCTTTTTCTCTTTGAGGGTGGAGGTCTTTTCACATTCTCTCCTTCTTAATTTCTTTCCAGTTTAACCCAGACCTTTGATCATAAAAGAAATTCAGGCAACCAGCCTATGCTGCAGGGAGCTGTGGACGGTGTCCTCTTCCTTTCAACAGTTCCAAAGTTTCATTCCTATCTCACCTGGGGGCTTCTCTCATGAACTTCCTATGCTCGTAGTCTAAGAAAATTTCTTTATTGGTACATGTTTCATTTCTTCCACATAACTTTTAGTTATATCACAAAAAATGCAATTACTTAGATCTACTTAATTCCTTTCTCTGTAGGTCACTTCAGTTTAATTATTGTTTTTACATTCAGAGGCATTCGTAGCAGCTGCCTGTTTTATTCCTCCAGATGCGTGACTCTTTCTCACGTCTTTCCATCCACTCGAGGCTTCAGTTAGTCAACGTTGTTCAAATAAAAAAAGACTGATGTAGTAAGTTAGCAGAGGTTTCTATTTCAGCTTCCTTCCTCCTGGACGTTTATGGGGTTGGTACATCTCAGCTCCTTTGAGGTTTTCTTCTTTTCCAGCTGGATGAGTCCCATGAAGGATGGTGGAAACTTCTGTCCCAGAGGAAGTGAACCTAAAGAGGGCTCATAAATTCCAGGGCACCCCTGAGCCACAGCAACGCCTCTATTATTATGAGAGTCAGCCAAAAGTGATGAAATCATGTGTTTGGAACTAAAGGATCTCCACAGAGGTAAGACTCTAAGTGGGTCTGATTTTTCCTTTTGGGACCAGATACTAAATGGAACTTATTAGCCCATGTCTCTTTTGCTGCCGTTTCATATACTGGAGAGGATGGGGTGTATATAAACAGTGAAGAATTGTTAGTTAAAAAAAAAAAATTAACCTGCACTTAGTTCTGTGGTGGGTTGAATGGCAACAGCTATGGCCACCTTCCATATATTTTCTAACTCATTTCCAGATGGTTTCTTCCTCACCATGTCAAGGAACTAAGACCACTAACTCACTAAACACCCCCCCCCATTTTGATGACCTCTACATTTATACCTGGCTATGACTCAGATCTCAAACTTAGATGCAACTACCTACTTCACACTTCCACTTGACAAAGCACCTCAATGGCAACATGTTCAAAACTGAACTCATAATCTTCCTCATCCCACAGATCTAGTCCTTTCCCTGAGATTTCCTATCTCATGGAATGGCTCTACTGATGCTGAGAGCACTTGTCCAGGCCAGACATCTGACTCCTTTGACCACTGCCGTATCTCCTCCCCAACCAACACAATGCCTGGCACACAGCTGGTATTTAGTATTTTGGGGATGAATATTCAATATTTGTATGGAAAATGCCATTAAATTAGACTCTCAACTCCTTCAAAGACCAATGAAATGGATTGTAGTTCATCCAAAACTCGAGCAAATCTTCACTGTCTCTAAAATCCAGACTCCCTCCTCATGCCAAAGCTACCACTATTTACTCAAACAGTTGAATGCCTTCTAAAATTCCCATCATTACTGTGCATCAACATGCAGTTAAATGAATGAATTGATTATAATTTTCTCTGCTCTACCAAATTTCTGCTTCTCATACTGTGCTTCATGAATGTGTCACTGCTGGAAAATGAACACTAACTGTGTATTCAGGGCATTTAATAGCAAATTTGAGTGAAATGTTGGTATCTTGATAGGAAAGATTTTTTTGAGCTCTACTAAGCATTTTTGAAAGCAAAATGTGTCAGCAGACTGAAACTACATGCAAAATTATCTAAGCTATTTACATATGATAGACAGTCCCACTTTGTAGCAGATGAAGCTTTCAAAACGTAGGGGGATGAAGCTGAATAATATCAACCTCTGGTCTAATTACTTCCAAGTCTTTGCTCATGGCTAAAGGCATAAAATGCAAACAATTACGATACACAATAGTGTGAGTCTTCAGGTGACACTGGAGGACACTATGACAGCCCTAACTGCACACATGGGGGAAGCTGCTGCCTTCCATCTACTATAATAGAGACATAGTACTTAGTGCAACAGGGATGCACCATCCCTGGACTTGGTGCATTTCTTTACTTTTCTTTGCACAGTGCAAACAGTGGTGCACACCCTGAAGGGACTAAACAGGCTACTTCTTATGCCCGAGTTTTCCATCCTCCAGACCACCTTAATTACATTAAATAGCTGTCGGTTGACTAAATCCATTGGAGGTATACCACTCATTGCTCAACCATCACACCTTGAGGGAAAACAGTGTATGTCACTTGTTCTCTGATTTGATCACTCCTAGCGCATGCTTTTCACTATTGGACAAAATCTTGAAAAATAAGTAATGAAATCTGTGCGTGAAATAGAACCCAGTAGATAATCCTCCAATTTCAAAAATAAAAATCCATGGTACTCTGTCCATTTGAATAACTCTGAAATCTCAGACAAGATATCTTCCTTAGGTGTGGTTAGGTAAGAGTACCTCTTTCCTTTTTAGTTGGAATGTTGCTACATTCCCTCACTTCCCTGCTTTCTAGGCCACACATATTTCACATTAATAGCTAACATTTACTGAGCATTTACTATGCCAGGTACCTTACTTGGACCAGCACTACTGACATTTTGAACCAGATAGTTCTGTTGTGGGGCAGGCACATAACATGTTTAGCAGCAGTACCCCATCCCTCCACACATCCCACAGTTGTGACCAAAATGTTTCCAGAAATTGCTAAATATCCCCTGGTGAGAAAAACTGCCCCCAGCTGAGAAGTATACTGCTTCAGATATATCAACTTACTTAATCTACTACACTACTCCAGGAGGTTAAGTTCTACTCTCCACTGTACAGGTGTGAAAAGAGACATAAAGACAGATTCAACTTGCCTAAGGTCACATATCTTGTAGAGATACAGCTGGTATTTGATCAAAGGTAGTCTGACTATAGAGCCCCAACTCTTACCTAGAGCCCTGACCCCTTTCTGACTTAAGGGCTTAATGAGCATAGGTCTGTTGGATCAGAATCCTTTCCAGAGTTATTGAAAAGGAATTGCTTTAGCAATGAAGACTGATTCAGGAATTGAAACTAACTTGAAAGTAAGAGGGAAGAGGGCATATGATCTCCACCTAACTAGGTATATACCTGAGTCATAATAATTGAAAGAAAACATTTTTCGAATGGTCAACCATATATAAAAAAATCTAAAACCCCACAGCATGGTAACTTTCTTCTTCTACCACCTAAATCATTTTTAGATCTAGGTAGAATACTTGCAGAGCATAATTTAAGTGTCTCCTCTTCTTTTACAAATGATGCACCAGAATGTTATTTTAATAACAAACAAAATTTCCTGGTAAAATTCAACACAGTATGTTTCATATATTTTATCATGTTTGGTGTGAGAAATTAAGATGTTTATTTTTAAAGATTGTATGTATTTTGAGAGAGAGAAAGCAGAAGCATGTGAGCTGAGGACGGGATGTAGGAGGACTGGCAGAGGGAGAGGGTAAGAATTTCAAGCAAACTTCTCACTAAGTGGGAAGACCAAGGCAGGGCTTAATCCCAGGACTCTGAGATCATGACCTGAGCTAAAATTATGACCTGAGCCATCCAGGCACCCTGAAGATGTTTATAAAGCACATATTAAAAACAGCATTGAAAAGTTATATTCTTTTTTTGCGATAACTTTTAAGATGTATTCTCTTAGCAACTTCTAAATATGCAACACAATATTATTGTCTATAGTTACCATGCTGCATAACATATCTCCATGACTTAATTATTTTACAACTGGAAGTTTGTACCTCTTGACACTCTCCACCCATTTCTCCCCCTACCCCCCTCCTCAATGCTTTTCCCCTGCAGCAGCCATCAGTCTGCTCTCTGTATCTAGTTTGGTTTCATTTTGTCATTATTTCACATAAAAGTGAAATCAGAGTATTTGTCTTGCTCTGACTTATTTCACTTAGCGTAACACCCTCAAGGCCCATCCACATGGCTGCAAATAGCAAGATTCCATCCTTTTTTATGACTAAGTAGTACTCCATTGCATATATGTACCACATCTTCCTCATCCATTCATCCATCGATGGACATTTAGGTTGCTTCCATATCCTGGCTATTGTAAATAAAGCTGCAATGAACATAGTAGTACATATGTCTTTTCAAATTAGTTCTTCATTTTCTTCAGATAAATCACCAGAAGTAGAACTGCTGGATCATATGGTGGCTCTATTTTTATTTTTTGAGGAAACTCCATACTGTTTTCCACAGTGGCTGTACCAATTTCCACTCCCGAGGCATCTCCTCTCTTAATGGAAATATCTGGCCGATCAGCCAGCGTAATTCTCATCATTAGATTCCTTCTTATAATTGGAGATTCAGATCTTCCCATTACAGAATTCATTTGCAGATGACCCTTGTTAAAATGCTAATATCCATATTAAGCTCTGTTAGCCTTCATTTAAATAAATTAATCAAATTAGTTAGTGAGTCATTTAGCAAGCCATTAGAAAGGAAATTACAAAGAGAGAAGTTCTTATGGTCCAGTCAGGAGCAGGGAAAATCTGGTTACAAGGTCTCCTGCAGGGAAGCCACACACGGGGCTGGTAGCACCTCACAGGGCAGGACGGCACAGGCAAGGTGCTGGGCAGGGGAAAAGTGGCCAGCAGTGAGAAGGAGGCATGGAGAGTCACTTACATTCCTGTAAGTGTACTTTGCCTCCTTTCCGTCCTTCACCCCAGTGGCCCATTTGACAATCTCTTCTCCCTCTGACATTCCAGAGTTCTTCCCTCAAAATGCAAATTGGTCCCAGCCTATCCAAAGAAGGCTGCACAGCAGACCTTCCACTTTATAGCCAACTCTGAGGAGCTGAAAACTCCCAAGTGGTATTGTTCCTCCTTTATTCAGCTATCCACACTGCTTTCCACTTTAATGATACCTGGATTTCTACGTGTAGGAAACCTAAGCCTGAAATCGCAATGCACATGGCTATCCCCTGGTCCTGGTTTCTCCAAACATCTTCCAGAACACAAAATTTCACCACCTTCTGTGGGGCAAGCGATGTAGGGCAAGGGTGTTGTCATCCTTTGGGAGGCAAACAGGAAGTCCATTCCTTCTCCCCATCTCATTACCTCTAAATAAATGCAAGCACACAACAGCCTGTTTTCTTTGATTCAGAATGTGGCAGACAATAACTACATGAAAAAGTTTCCTATCTGGCAGTGTCTGTTGTGAGAATTTTTCTTTGAAAAAGGAATGAAAGAATAAAATGCCCCTGAAATGTAAACTAGGCTCTGTAATTAAGCACTTTAAATCTGCTTAGAACAATTTTCTAGTATTTAAATGCTAACAGAAATCTTCTTCAAAAATATGAACAGACAAGAAAACCAGACCCAAGGTTCATAACCAATATAACAGGAAAACATTTTATTGCAGAATTGTTTAAGGCCAATGATTAAAAAAAGAAAAGAAAACCATCATGCGGATTAAAAAGCTAGGTTGGGTGGTTAATTGCAAGAGTGACCAGAAAAACCGCACATAAGCATACTGCAGATACTAAGCAGGCTTAGAGATGGAAAGCTGGCCTATATCTGATCGAACTACCTTGTGCCTTTTCAGAAAATCAGGGTGACAGATAAGCATATACAAGCTTGGATTAAAAAAAAAAAAAAACCCAACTTCTATTTATTATATTTTGCAACTATGATCTTTTAAAACGGTGGCCTTAGGAAAATCTGCTTTGGCAAGCAACTGCAGAGGCTCCTGTGGAGAGGAAGTGAAAAGACTGGGCTTATATACAAGGGCTGCTGGCACGTTCAAAGCGCAGGGGATAGTTCACAGAGCAAAATGTAGTCCTAAGTAAATGGGTTTCAGGCAATTTCAGTGTTAAGATAACATCATTAAGAGTAGAACAGATTGTGCTCAAACCCTGCTGTTTATAATTAACACGTTGCTTCCAAATACTCCAGGGTCCCTGGTAAATAGTCTTCTGCTCACATCCACCCAGACCAATCAGAGTATTTTCATCAGATTCCATGCTGGGCCAGCACCTGTCTGGACAAATCCAATAGAGCCAAAGAACTCCTCTCCCTGGCCAGCTAAGTAGTTGGATGAACACAGCTTGGCTTAGTCATTGTCACAGTGTCCATATGGCTTTGAAGCTTGTTTTCACAAGAAATCATACAAGTATTTTATTATGTCAAAGTTCACCGTCCTATAAACAAAAATAGATAATATGTTAGCATCCTCACCCCCTAGACTGCTCAGCTTTGTATGTGTGATTCTGGGAGGAACATGCAAAATAATTCACAACCAATGCTAACCAATCCTATAGTGCTATCAAAAGCACCATGATAGGAATGGAAATAATTTTATAAAAAGTCACTAGGAACAAAGTTTCTTTATAAAGTTTCCTTTTTTCTCCCATGCATAAAGTTTGCTTTTCTGAAAAAAGGGAAATGAAGTTAGAACTATTCAACATTCTGTACTTCAATTATACTACAGAAAGTTTAGATTTCATTTGAAAACTATTTGCTTTTTTGTCTAATAACCATGATAATTAGAGATGCAAAAGTATTTAAATCTTCTCTGCTTCTGAACACTGTTTATCTTCCCAAACACCTGTTTTATCATTACATAATGCATAGCTCATCCGTCCTCATTTGTAGCTTTCATTCTTTTCAGTCTTTTAACACTGGGTGACCTGTATGTGTATTGTAACTAAATCTGTATGATCCAAGAATACGATACAACAAACAGACGATGTGAATGTATATTTTTGTACTCTGATGGCAGGCAGAATAAAATAGCAGAGAGACAGAGACATATAATTATTTTTCCTTTCTCCAAACTCATTCTTCACTATAAATATTCAGACTTGGAGGTTTATTATTTGAATAAATGGTCAAAATAATTAGTTATAATGATCTAGCAATAAGTATAAAATTAAAGCTGTAAAGTATTCAATTCTGCAAAAATAATCATCCACAGAGAACAGTCTTTTAAAGATTCACTAATTGCACGCTCTTATTTATTAAACCATCATCAATTAATGTTTTTGTCTATCATTTTATAATACATTTTCTAAAAAAGTTTCTAAGCAAATGACTGACATATCAAATATTGTTTAAAATTTGGAATGGAGAACTATGAATACTGCTTATGAAAACACATTTAAAAATAGCTCAAATGAGATGCTCCAGCTATTGTGGTACCTAATGTAGGACCAAAGAATACCGTATTTGCTTCATTACAATAGTGCCTCTGAAGAACACTAAACCTTTCCAAATGGTATAAAAACACTGCCAAGACAATCTTGTTATCATTAACAGTAATAAAACAACTAAAAACAGTTACTAAAATTAAAAAAAAATCTCAGGCATAAAGACGTAAAATGTGTGGTTATTATCTCATAATCTATTTTATTTTTATGTTTTTCTCCTGTTCAATTCTAGGACCACCCAAATATACTGGCAACAAGGTACCACTAACCACTTTTTTTTTAAATAAAGTCATAAGAAGTACAAACTTCCAGTTGGACAAAATTGCCAAAATATATAAATCATACCGGTTCAGATCATCTTTTTTAGAGGATCTTAGAAGGAAAGAGACATAAAAAGCTATTTCTAACCACAGGCAGAAAGGGAAGGAGAATTTGTATATTCCTCCAGGCACATATACCCACCATAATTCTGGGTTTTAAGGTTATAAACCTAAAGTAACAAGATAAGGTAGACTTAATGTTAAATTTTATTGTTTTGGGTTTTTGGGTTTTTTGACATTGTGTGGGAAAAAAATTTAGAGGCAGCTAAGGTTAAAACATTTACATTTCAAAACTACAAGATTAGAAGCTATTTTTGATGGAATGTGAGGTAGTCATACAAAATGACCAATACGAAGACACACCTACAATACAAATGAGGGAAAAGAACAGAATTACAACTCGGTAGTGACAGCACAGGCCAAGCATCTGTATAATGGACTAGGACCAGAAAAGAACACGAAAAAATGAAATACTGTGATTTGTTAGTGGCGGGACTCCTTTATTTTACTCAGGCTAGTTGGGTAACTTGAGCAGAGTTCTGCAATGAGGTTTTCTCTGATAGAACAAATGGACTGACTTAAAAACACTACACTATATAAGTGTCTTCATCTATAAAAGCTTCACTACATTCCGTTTCTCTGCTTTGCCACTAGAAAGTACAAGGACACTGAATGATACCATTAAGATTTCTGGACTTTTTCATAACAGTAAATTATTCAGAAATTGAATATGTAAAATGTAAATATTACAAATGAATATGTAAAATCATTCCTTTAAGAAACATTTACTGCCCAAGATGTATGAATGCCTCTTTCTCTATCATCCCTCCATCCTCTAATGGATGGTCCCCACATACATTATTCTAAGACAAGGCAGAATTTGAAAGAATAACCACAAGGAAAACATCAAAAATTATATCACACATTCCAAGGATAACTCTGTGCTTCATAGGACTCAGAGACAAACAATTCACTGTAAAGAACACTTTAAACTTCTACAAAGAGAATTATGTACTTTGTACATACTTTCTCTGGCTTTTCATGGCTTCAGATGCATATTAAATTTATATAAATATGATTTTAAGGATTTGGATAGTTCTCATACAATACAGTAGTACTTGAAACTGAAATGAATTATTTTCGAAAGTAAGCATATAGAAAAAATACGATAAACACAATCTTAGTGACAATTTGTATAGGAGTAATCAATTCTTAAATCAGAATTCAGAATACTTTAATACAAGTTAGTTATATGGCATGTCTAAAGATTTAATTTTGCTGTTATCCTTTTATTACACTGTACTTATTCTTTTACTACACTGAAATACTTTTTTTCTCACGGGATACTACTTTATTTCCTTTTACTTTTGTGGGCAGTTTGAGTTCTTTTTTAGTTTGGTTCCACTGACAACTTGTAACCGGACAACTTTAAGCAGCCTTGCTATCTTATGTTATCTTCCCAATGACTGTGTAAGAAAGAAACTTAAAACTACCATTCAAATTAAGAACAACCCAAGGACAATATTTAATAAGCTTTTCATCATCTGTCTTCTCCCATATTCTACCTCTATGTTTTGTGCTTCCTTTAAAGCCTCCCACTGCTTCTCTGTCCAAACCTTTCCAGTGTTCCTTGGCCAATAAAGTTCTCTACGTCCTCTCCCTCTTCCATGAATGATTTTTCTCTTCTGGGCTTACCTGAAATCTGGCTCCCCCTAAAGAACTTGCCTCCTCTTCAGCTCTTTCTAATGAGGTTAGTCCAGGCAGTCCTGCTGGGTGGGGTTGGTGCCCTGGTGCAAAATACTCTGTTCCTCTGAGACTCAGATCATTCCATTCACCACCTTGTGTCCCCCTGCCCCTCTATCTTAGTCACTATATCATGCAGCACCCAGTTCAGTCTTCCTCTCCATCCCAAGACCTGCATCAGCTTTAGTGACCTCATTGCACACCTGTCTTTCCTACCTCCATTGGCCTTCTCTTCTACTTTCATGACCATATTCAGAAATATTCTACCTCTAAAAACATAAATGCAGGAATGCTATCCTCTGATCCCCAAGCTCTTTTTCTAAGAGCCTCTATCTGTTATATCTGGAACACCTTGACACAACCAGTTCACAAGCCCCTTCACTTGCTCGTGATCTACAAACACTTACTATTACATGCAGGCACTGAACTGCTAGCCCTCTACTGGGTTTACTTCCTTCCTTCCCCTCCTAGCTTAGACTCTATGGTCTATTACTTCAAGCACTCACTTGCTAGCATCCACCAAATTCACCTGGCTAAACCTCAATCCTATATGATTTCAACAATATTCCTTTCCTGTCTCAGCACTTACCACATGGAATGCTATTAGAGAAGATTCTAAGTTTCACAGACTGGTGCCACTGTGAATTCAAGGTCAGGAACATTAAATGGGCCTCAGTACTCCCAGCAAGTTCCTTCTCCTGACGACACTTCTTCCATTCCCCCACAGCAGCTACTTCAAATACCCATATTCCTCTCCAACTGCTACTACTTCTATCCTTGATCTCAGTTTTGTCTCCCCATTTAGACGCAAAATAGAAGACATCAGAACTCCCTCAACTTCTTGCCACCAAACTTCCAAACGGTGCCATCTGCATCCATTTTTTCCTCCTGTTATAATGCAAAAAGAGTCCCCTCTTTCATCCATTATTTCTTTCAACTCATGCTTCTAAAATCCCACGTTGATATACCATTTCAATCTTTAATCTCTGTCCTCTGTATCCTTAATTCTCCTCTATCACCTTTCCCATCAGCATTTAAATATGTTCAAACCCTTAAATAATAACCCTCACAACTCCATAACCCCTTTAGTAGCTAACAATCCTCTCTTCCCCTTCACAGCAAAAAAAAAAAAAACAAAAAAAACAAAAAAAACAAAAAAAAAAAACCACCTAGAATACAGGCTCATGAGGATAGGATATAAGTCTGTTCTACTTGTTGCTATATCCCCAAAGCCTGGCACAGTGATTATAACGGGCAACACAACAAATGTTAAGTGAACAAATGAATCAGAAACATTCTATTTGCTGCACCAATTTTCTTATAAATACTATTTAAATATGCTATAACCTGACTTCTAACCCACCGTATTCCTGTAAGTGTTCCTGATAAAGTTACAAATGGTGTTTTATCAGTAAATCAGATGGACTCTGCTTGATTTCTTGGCATCAGCTGTCAGTTTTGATCATCACACCCTTCCCTCAGGTTTTCCTACTTTTCTTGTGTATATAACTCCACATATAACTGCTTTATCCACTTAAGCTTGTATCGCAAGTATTTTTCTGTGTTTTTATCCTTCCAAAGCATGATTTTTAATAACTGAATAGTGGTTTTATAAAATAAGAATAGGGGCACCTGGGTGGCACAGCGGTTAGGCGGCTGCCTTCAGCTCAGGGCGTGATCCCGGCGTTATGGGATCGAGCCCCACGTCAGGCTCCTCCGCTATGAGCCTGCTTCTTCCTCTCCCACTCCCCCTGCTTGTGTTCCCTCTCTCGCTGGCTGTCTCTATCTCCGTCGAATAAATAAATAAAATCTTTAAAAAATAATAATAAAATAAAATAAGAATATACAATAAGTTATTGATCCATTCCCTTGTTTTGGACATTTAGGCTGTGTCCTCTGATCTAATCATTCATTCTCTACCATAGGAGTCTGAACTAGACATACCTACCTCTTCTTTGGTAACTATCCTTGAGATCTCTTATCTCCACCACACCTTGATTTGAAATGAAACTCCGTATCCTTAGTTCCCTTCTTGTTGCTGCCCCAAAAAACAAGCGCACAATGGTTCCCTTTCATCTGAAGTTTTACTGCTAATCACTATAGGAAAACATGAACTATTTATATATTTATTTTTACTAAGTTTAAAACATCGTTTAAGTTTGAGGTAAGGCAGTGACTGGCACAAACAGTCTGTTCTGAGCTTCATGGACTTATACTGTAGAAAGAAAGATGAACTCGAATTATTAAGTAATTAATCAAAACTATAAGTATCAGAGGAAAACAATGAGACCTATATACCTGTATACTGTGAATGGAGTGGGGGGATGATGGTGGTCATGGTATGTTTAAAAACGCTTCTTCTCATTTAAATTGAAATCTAAAGGTTATGCGGTGATTAGCTAGATGAAGGAGACAAGGTGATAGAAAGTGCTGCATTTGCCAAGATGGGAAGCAGAATGGTGAATATGAAGAACTAACAACAGCCAGCAAGGTTAAAGTGCAAATACCTTGGGGAGCAGTGTGTGTACCACTGTGGGTGGGAGACACAGTGATGCGACAGGGGCCAGATCACCAGGGGCCTTGTAAGCCAAATTAAAGATTCTTGTTTTTATCCCAAGAGTCATAAGAAACTATTGAAGACTTTTTTTTTTTGGAAGTATAACTGATATAACTGACATGTTATATTAGCTTCAGAAGTACAACATATTGATTCCACAATTCTATACATTACTCAGGACTCATACAATAAGTGCAGTCACCATCTGTCACCAAACAACATTATCGCAATCTTACTGACTATATTTCCTATTCTTTATTTTTCATCTCCGTGATTTATTTTGTAACTGGAAGTTTGTACCTCTTAATCCCCTTTATCTATTTCACCTATCTCCCCACCCATTTCTCCTCTGGCAACCACCAATTTGTTGTCTGTATTTAAAGAGTTTATTTGTTTTTTAGATTCTACATATAAACGAAATCATATGGTATTTGTCTTTCTCAGCCTGACTTAAAAATTCCACTTGGCATTATACCCTCCAGATCCACCCATGTTGTTGCAAATGGCAAGATTTCATCCCTTTTACATGACTGAGTAATAGTCCATTGCATATATGTACCACATATTTATCCATTCATCTATCAAAGGACACCTGGGCTGCTTCCATATCTCGGCTATTGAAAATAATACTGCAATAAACATAAGGGTGCATATATCTTTTCGACTTGGTGGGGTTTTTTTTCATAAGGAGGTAATATCCAAAATATATAAAGAACTTACACCACTCAACACACACACACACACACACACACACAAATCCAATCCAATTAAAAGAGAGGATTAAAAGATTATTTTAAAAAGAGGATTAAAAGAGATTAAAAAATGAACAGAGGACCCGGACACTTTTGCAAAGACATACAGATGGCCAACAGCCACATGAAAAGATGCTCAACTAATCATCAGAGAAATGCAAATCAAAACCACAATAAGGTATCACCTCATACCAGTCAGAATGGCTAGTATCAAAAATACAAGAAATTACAAGTACTGGTGAAGATGTGGAGAAAAGGGGACCCTCATGCACTGTTGGTGGGAATGTAGTTGATGCAGCCCCTGTGGAAAACAGTACGGAGCTTCCTCAAAAAAAAATAAAAATAGAAATACCATATGATCCAGTAATTCCACTATTCGGTAATTATCCCAAAAAACAAAAACACTAATTTAAAAAGATGTATTGCAGACTTTTAAGTAGGGGGGTGCCATTAAATTTGTATAAGATCATTCTGGCTATAATGTGGACAACAAATTATAAAGGATAAGAGTAGACAGAAGAACAATTAGAAGGCTACTAGAGAAGAGATGATGGGGGCCTGGTCTAGAGAGATTAATAGGACAAATGGTAAGTGAATGACTTTAAGATCTATAGGAGGGACTTGGTAGTTAACAGGACTAACGCTTGGATACTGGGAGTGTGGGAGAGAGAAATGTCAAGAATGACTCCCAGGTCTCAGCCCCATACAATGGGGCAGACTGCAGTATTAACCACTGAAATACACAACACTGGAGGAAAGCTGGATCATTCTTTTTTTTGTTGGCAGGCAGAAGTAGAGGTTAGAATTCCTGAGTTCAGTTTTGGAAATGTATTGGTGTAGCTGAGAAACATCCAATAAAGGTCAAGAATACTAGAATAAAGGTCTAGCCTTTAAAAACTGAGGAGTTATTAATATAGAGATGGTTGTTTAAGTCATGGGTATATCTAAAATTGCCTAGGGAAGAAGTACAATATGAAAAGAGAAAAGAGCCAAGTCTCAAGGACCAGCTACATTTAAAGGTCAGGTGGAAAGGATAAACTGGCAAAAGAGCTTTAGAAAAACAGCCAAAGAATAAAGAAGAAAACCAAAAGATGGAATCATGGGCTCTAAGAAAAGAGTTTTAAGAAGGAGAGTGGTCATCAGTGTTAGATGCCACTGAGAAGACAAACAGCCTGAGAACACTTCAAAAAAAAGGTTCTGGGGAAGATGGAGGAGATAAAATTCAGATCACAGGTGGGAGAGAGACCCCACCTACTGAAAAAGGAAACAGAGAAGATGAGCAGCTACGTAGGTAGTTCTCTTGTTGGTAGAACTCCAGTGAAGGCGTTCTCAACTGATGGTTACAATTATTTTGTGTAAAACAGGTGAATGATGAACAGAGTGAATTTGAAAAGAGTCAAGAATCAGGGTTAAAACGAAGTCTGTGAACCTTGTGCTCTATTCTTCAGTACAGGAGGTGGAATGGGTGGGAGGCTGGTAGAAGATAATCAAGCATAAGGAGAATGGGGAAACAGAGCCAGATTGCACGAGGCCCAAAGAAGTCCACATCTCTACAACAAGATGGGGGAAGCAGCAATTTGGAAGTGGCAACAAGAAGGAAGGGTGACACTTAAGGAGCCATAAAGTGTGAGAAAATGAGTAGCTACCATTAAAGGTAACTCCAGAGGAAGGAGTATCCCCAGGTAAGAATCAGGTTTTCATTAAGGCAATGAGGAAGAATATTAGGAGAAGACAGCAGGATATGGGAGGGAGAGAAAGAAAGAATGGAAGGTTAATTGAGCAGAAAAGGAACACAAAACATCATGGGGATGAGGGAGTGGAAGAGGGAAGATGTGGGAAAAGGAGGTGGTTATTCTTTAAACACTGCCCATGGAAGGCGAGGAAGAGAAAACAAAAGTAACAAAGCAAGCTACAGAGATCCCAAGTTCTATGACAGAATCCCAGGTCTACAAGTCCTGCTCCCTTCTTAGGTGGTAAATGGAAGCACACTTCTCTGGGCGTGTTTAATATCACTGATGCTAGAATTAAGTTTCTGTTTGGTTCACTGTACATTCATCGTACTGGACATTCGTAAGCCAATGTCTTGTACACATTTATGTTGGGGGACAACCCAACACATTTACAGTAATGACAAAATCCCTGAAATAAATATGCTTCATTCAAAAGTTATGTCTTTGATAAAGGCTCTTATATACAGAGTTTTTAAAAATCATTGTTTATAAAAAGAAAGGTACTGCCCCTTACAGTCACACTGAATACATTCAAAGTTTCTGTTCAATTTCTTCTGGGTAAAAGTTTGCCCATTTTTGCCATAACAACACATTTTAAAACCCTCACTTTATGTTTTAGAATCTACATGCCATCACACTATCTCAAACACCTCCATCATAAGATCACAGAATTTTTTCTCTGGGGCAGAGGCTGCCAACCTGTGGACTTTAGAATGTTAGGAAGCTGTCAATTTCATTTGAGGAGCTCTGCACATCCAGACCCATGTCAAGCACTATTTTTAGCCTGAATAAATAATGTTTCATGCCTATATATAATTCCACAATATATGTAAATATTTTCAAGATTAACTG
The DNA here is from genome assembly GCF_002007445.2 of Ailuropoda melanoleuca. Classification (NCBI taxonomy): domain Eukaryota; kingdom Metazoa; phylum Chordata; class Mammalia; order Carnivora; family Ursidae; genus Ailuropoda; species Ailuropoda melanoleuca. Next base: position 127,717,920 of record NC_048218.1, on the reverse strand, counting down.
AAAGATATTAAAAAATAAAACCTTTGTATTCAAAAGGGTCGGGAAAGCACTGTCTTACAGACTATCTTGTTCCACCTACCAGTTTACACGCACATTCACCTCTTCTACCACACGGCCTGACCGATTGCTATCCGGCTGCAACCATGAGATGAGGTCATTTATTCATATAAATGGCTGGAACATTTTTCATAACAGTAAGTAGACCTCTCTGTGAGGAAACTAGTTACATTTTTAGACAGCTCTCATTTTGACAGACATACTTTCTTCCCTAGAACTTCTAACTTTCAAAAATTACTCAGTAGTCTCATCCACTTTGTACGTGAAAACCCCTGAAATATTTGAGACAGTTACTGTATCCTTCCTAGGACTTGCTCTCATACCCTGTCCCTCAGTCAGGGAGGCGATGTGGCTCTTCATTCTACCACTCTCCTCCCGCCCCCCTTGGCATGTGCCCATTTGTCGATGCCCCTCTTAAAATGCAAAGCACAGGACAGCACACCAGATTTGTTCTGCCTATGGGAACACACAGCAGACCTATTACATCCCCTGAATGAGACACCAGGATCATTAAAACCTTGCCATCGGCTAAAATACTTAGGACTTAAGCCGGGTCTCTTCCACCTTGTTTTAGGACATTTGAGTTTTTTGTAGTCAACTGTCTGTTAAATCCTACCTTGCTTCTATGGGACTATTACCCCAATCTTCTAAGGTCTTTCAGAATCTTCCTTTTTGCCATCTAACATATTAGCTGCTTCTCCCAATTTTATGTCATGTGTAAATTGATGAGAGAGTTCATTCTACAGTGAAACTTATTCATTCTTGGCACTTAAATGATCTTCTCTTGCTTAAATGACTAATGACATTACATTAGGAAGAACATTAATTTTTATATTTAGTATATCATTTACATAATTCAAGACATTTTACATTAACGATTATTCTATGCTTACCTAGCAATAGCTCTGATGAAATCTAGAGATACCGTGCATTTGTATTTTGGTCCATCAAGCTGATCGTCATGGCCAACCAGGGTTAATAGCTGAAGGGTCACTAGAGAGGCAATCTAAAAATAAGAAAACATTTTTATGAGCTGTTTTGATGAGCTTACATGATGTCCTCGTTTCTAAAACATTCTATAGTCCCTCTGATAAGATATATAACTGAATTCATACGAATAACTGCAAAGAATATAACTTTGAAATTGGTATATATAAATTTGTACATATGCTTGAAGTCCTGGTTAAACAATCAGTCTTTAAGGATTCCACTAGAGACAGCTTTGTTTCATTAATAACTCAAACGATTGCTAATCTTTAAAAACCACAAATAAAGTACATTCCTTCTTTACTCAGAATTTTATGGAGTTTCTATCTTAACACCTGAGAACATTATCTGTACTCCCTTGAGAACTGAGAAGTTAAAATGTGTATGTGGGCCTTTTTCAGAGTTGGGTAACTGGTTAGATGAGACATAAACACATCCTTCAGACCATCCTTCAGGTGGCTTAGCAAGATTTCAAACCTACAGTCCCTGCTCATCCTACTACGCTACACAGACTCCATTTTCTGTCTTCCATTTTAAAGAGAAAAGTGTTATGCAGTGTTCAGTCAGCTGTCGTTACTTTACCAACAAATTAAAAAATGAACAGATGGTAGATACCACAGTATTTTATATACAGAAAATTCTATATTTAGCAACGATGAAGCACTTTTGCTAAACAGAAAAACATTTTGTACTAATATATCAAAATATGAAGCTCTGCACTCAAAAAGCGAAGACTTTAACTTCTAATTCAATATCACAAATTAGGTTATGCCTTGAAACGTTTTTTATAGATGTGTATGTTGAAAAGAGTTATGCATTCTGCAGCTGTTGTATGTTGTTTTACAGGTCTATTAGAACAAGCTTATTTGTAGGGTTGAAATCTTACAATCTCCAGTTTTTATCTATTTCATCTATCAAAATTGATAAAAGTCTCCCATTATGAGAGAGTCTGTCCTTTTCCTTTTGTAATTGTTTTTTTGTTTTTTTTTTTAAAAGATTTTATTTATTTATTCGACAGAGATAGAGACAGCCAGCGAGAGGAGGGAACACAAGCAGGGGGAGTGGGAGAGGAAGAAGCAGGCTCANTCATAGCGGAGGAGCCTGATGTGGGGCTCGATCCCATAACACTGGGATCACGCCCTGAGCCGAAGGCAGACGCTTAACCGCTGTGCCACCCAGGCGCCCCTCCTTTTGTAATTGTTAGTTTTTGCCTTATACTTTTGAACCTGTTATTAAATGCATGCGCTTAAAATCACTGTGTTTTGCTGGTAAATGAAATCTTTTCATTACTCTCTAATGGTCGCTTTCTTCAGTAATGCCTTTGCCTTACAGTGTATTTTTCTAATATTAATATATCTATATCAACATTGTCTTAAGTGATAATCTTTTTTCCTTTTTCAACATCTTGTTTTCAAATTTTATATTTTCTTTTTTTTTTTTTTAAAGATTTTATTTATTTATTCGACAGAGATAGAGACAGCCAGCGAGAGAGGGAACACAAGCAGGGGGAGTGGGAGAGGAAGAAGCAGGCTCACAGCGGAGGAGCCTGATGTGGGGCTCGATCCCGTAACGCCGGGATCACGCCCTGAGCTGAAGGCAGACGCTTAACCGCTGTGCCACCCAGGCGCCCCCAAATTTTATATTTTCTTAACTTTAGACAGTTCTCATGTAAACAATATGTATTTGGGATTACCTTTTTATAGCCAGTCTGACAATCTTTACCTTTTAGTTAGACTATATGCTCCACTTGCTTTTATTGTAATGATATCCTAAAATTTTATTTCTATCATTATGTTAACCTATTTTTCTTTATGTGTCTTTCTTGCCTTTTTAAAAAAGACTTATTTGAGACAGAGAGAGAAAGAGAGAGAGAGCACACGTGTGCATGAGGGAAGGGAGGGGCAGAGAGAGAATCTTCAAGCAGACTCCCTGCTCAGCACAGAGCCTGACGCTGGGCTCGATCCCAGGACCCCAAGATCTCAACCTGAGCCAAAACCAAGAGCCAGATGCTCAACCAACGGAGCCACCCAGGTGCCCCTCTTTCTTGCCTTTTACTGAACTGAATTATAATACTTTTCCATTATATAATTTGCTCTATCTCAGAAGTAGTTATACACTCCAGTTCTAATTTCTGTTTTGATTTCTTCTTTAGCCCCTAAGCTATTTTAGAATTAATTTCCACTCATGAAGTTTTTCTAGTGTTTTTAAATTTGGAGATTTTGGGGGGCAGGGGTGGGAGGGAGTTGCTGGAAATCACAGGATATGGTCTGTATACTGGCAATCCTTCGAAATTTGTTGAGACAGCTGGCTTGTCCAGGAGAAAGAAGAATGCACAGAAACCTGAATGTCATTGTGACAAAGAGTGAAACTGACCATGGTAGTAACCCTGCCTGTCCTGCCTGCCAGGCCCCTTCCTTCTTTGTCCCCCAAAATGTCTCCAGCTGATGGCAACTAAGCAGAAAACATGCCCACAAAATGTGATGACCTCACACCAGGCAGAAAGATTGGAATGAGATAAGAGTCTTCTCTCTTATTTATGTAAGTACCTATAGAGAATATCCTCCATTTTGCCTCTTTGCCTGCAAAACCTAAAATATTTACAATGTGGCTCTTTACCGAAAAAACTTGACAACCCCTGCATTAGAAAATTGCTAGATTCAGATAATTAATTTAACCAATGTGGAAATCAAAATGCTCGCCGACTTGCCCGAAGTGGTAATGACAGGACAGTGCCAGAAACTCAACTGGCTAGGATTTAGCTTTCCTAACTACAATTCAAAACTTTTGAAAATCATAACTAAACTGTGATCACAGCTAAGAGAGCTAACATCTAATGAGTTATGTTAGGACTCTTGTCTGAAAAAAAGTATGTGCTGAACGAATAGGGATGATCTGTAAAAAAGGAAGCATTCAAGAGAACAGACTTGGTAGTGTGCCTCCAGTAATGGGACTAAAAGACTCCTTGCCCATTAACTTAGAAATCTGAGTAGGTGCTCACTGTGGAGGTGGAGTTGTTTAGCTGTCACTCAAGGTATTAAGATCATCCAATCATCTTCCCACTCCTACTCCTGAACCCACTTTGATTCCATGCTTAATCTTCTCATTTCAGACAAGAAAGAAGGAACACTCAAAGTTAGGAAGACCTATCTTCTTCCACTTACTACAATTGATTAGTCACTTCAACAAACTGAGCCTCAATTTGCAAAACTAAAAATCTGAATAATATTAAACCAACCATGCTGTATATTCTAAGTATTTATGAGATAACCAAAAATGAGCAGAAAGTCAAGGTACTATTTCAATGCTTGGCACAGAGGAATTGCTCAATAAATCACACCTATTAAGAAATGAGTTAATTCTTAGTTAATTCTTTAATTCTGAGTTTATTGAGCTGATCAGTAAACTTAAATATCCCATCTGCTTAATAATTTTTTTCAATTACCTAGTCTGCTTAAAAATATTTATCAATAAACTGGCATTCTGGCTTATACATTTGTCTCCTGAGATTTGACCAACATAATTAATTTTAATCATATTCCTGAGATACTGACCACCCCTAGGAAAATCTACAAAACCAAAAACCTACGAAAAACCTAAAAGCTAATGGCCAGTTCCTGAAGCGCCCGCCCAAACAACAGCTCTAGTGTCCTGACTCTGCAGGCTACACCACCAGACCTTACCACTGCTGCCCCCTAGTCTCACTGAACTGTCTCTCACTTTTAATTTTCCAAACTGTGACATGAACATTTTAAACTTGCTTTTAGTACTTAAAGATAACATAAGTTCTACTTGTGACACTACTGTGTTTGACTGAAGTCCAAAAACATAAACTGTATCTGATCAACTCCTTTATTCAAATAATTACATAAATTATTATAAGCAATAGGAAAAGTTTAAAAAATGGCTAAAACGAATGAACTGGTAACACTGCTACCTATCTGGAAACTTAGTCATCAGACATATATCTTCCAGTCCATAAATTACAAACAATATACCCCTTCTTTCCTAGGGTTTGCCCCCAAATAATATAATGGTATTCAAAAATATCAAAATTGGTACACATTACAATAGGGATGTAAAAAGAATATTTTTAAATCATTACCTTTAACTTTAATTTTTGAAAGTTTAAGAACAGGTATTGATAGGTAAAAAATGAAAGACCTTGTTTTCTTGACTGATTTTGAATTACACAGGGATTAAAATGAAGAGAGCCAAACAGGTAATTAAATCATTTCAATCCCATAAGATTCCTTCACATTTTCATTGGAAATGCAAAGAGGAAAATGAAACGATAGAAATGGGAATCCAGGTGATAAAAAAATCAAAGAGAATCCAAAGTAGCCTACAGCTGGCAGACATTACTGCTATTTTCTAAGTGAAGTTATTTCTATTGTTAGTATTCTTACCTCATCCCATGAAGATATATGGAAAGTAAAACTGATTCAAGGAAAAATGATTTCATAAGCTAGGAAATGCTTTTCTTAGTAAAATTTTATATGCATATATGAGTAAAGTTAATGAATGGTAAAAATAATTCAAGTTATTCAACATTTTCATAAAAAATAAGAGCTTCCATTTACCTAGTGTAGGAGTTAAAGTTCAATGGAACAAAAATGGTTAAAATTAAGTTCACTGTTAAAAACGTGTGGAATAGTGATGTGCCCATCAAATGAGGTCATCTGTAAAGCACTCAGCACAGTGCCTGGAACACAGTATTTATTTAGTAATACGAGGTATTATTTATATTATTACTACCTATTAGCATTATTTTTCAATTTCAAATTTAATGAGTTTTTCTAACAGCTCATTAATTTAAACTACATTAGCATGGTGATGGGTATTAAGGAGGGCACGTATTGCAATGAGCACTGGGTGTTACATGCAAACAATGAAGCATGGAACACTACATCAAAAACTAATGAAGTACTGTATGATAACTAACATAACAATAAAAAAATAAAATAAGATAAAAAATAAAACTATGGTATTTTATTTGAAAACTTTGAATTTCATATAGCTTTCTGAATAATATACCATACTTGACTTGTTTAGAAACATAAAGTAAAACTTAAAACTATCTGCAGGCTTAAAATACCTGTATTAAAAGTACAACAAATTAAAAATTATATAGCAGTCTGGACACAGCTGTAGAGAAAATTAAGGAACATGGGAAGAGTTCTGAAGAAATTAACCAAAATGCAGAGTACAGAGATACAAAGAGGGAAAATATGAAAGAGATGATTGAACACAGTTCTTACCAAAGATCTAGAAGGAAAACAGAGATGGACAAAAGGGGGCACAAGCTGTATCTGAAGAGGTAACAGATGGGAATTCATTTGAGAAGATGAAAAACACCAAAGCACAGAATTAAAGAGCTAAATAAATCCACAGAAGGAGGAATTAAAAGAAATCCACTCCTAGACACATCATAGTGGAAGTGTAGCCCTGTACAAGATAAGAGGAGTTCTTAAAAGAAGCTAGAGAAGAAAACACATTACATTCCTACAAGTAACAGTTGGACCTACAGATTTCTTAAGAACAATGAAAGCCGTAAAATAGTGAAAAGATAGCTTCAATGTACTGAAGAAAATTACCGTTAACTCAAAACTGTACACCCAGAAAAAAACAATCTTTTAACAATGAGGATGAATTAAATGCAGTTCCAAACTAAGAACAATCAAAGGTTTGCTACCAAGAGATTCCTACTCAGGAAATTTCTAAAATGTATCTCCAAGGTGAAGGGAAAGCATCCCATTAAAAGGTGAAATGCAAGAAGAAATGAAGAATGAAGAGAGTGGAAAATACGATGGTAAATTTAAATGAATGTGCCTGCAGAAATGATAACAATAATGTATTATGGGTTTAAAAATAAGATTAAAGGGCACAGTACCAGTAATATATAAATTGGGAGTACAGAAAATGAAGTTAAATTGTTCTAAGGTCCCATGGTATCTGAGAAAATAATAGTGCTTATTAAATCTTGCCTTTGATAAGTACGAATGTTATAATTTTTAGAATAATAACTGAGAGAACAGAAACAACAGTAGGTACTTGTAAATTAGTAGAGAGGAAAAACTAAATTATAAAAATAATCAATCTAAAAGAAAGTAAAAAACAAAAATAGAAAGTATAAAATTATAATAGATATAAACAAAATTATATTAGTAATTATATTAAAAGTAAACTAATTGCTGAAAATTAAAAACAAAGATTGCCCGAAAAAAATAAATCCAACTATGTACTGTTTAGAAGAGATACCTCTAAAACAGAAGACAGAACGAAATACAACAAATACTAACTAAAAAAAAATCAAGGTATATCAGCACAGATAAAACCGATTTTAAAAGAGATTTAAAGAAAGGTTCACTTAATAATGAAAACATGCAGGCCCAGTGCTCATCTCTCTTATGAGTTACTTGAGATCTTTACTATGAAGGGATGAGACACAGAATAAGATCAGCAGCCAAGGGATAGTGAGGGTCTTTGGAAGAGTATATACATCACTGAACATCAGGACAAACTCGTTACCCTTTCTATTTTGGAAGCAGGTAGAAATCATGATGAGAAAGTAGGCCTGAAATTTTAAGGATATATAGAAAAGAATTAACACAGTTTCCTACAGCAAAATACATTCATTAACTTCAATCTTTTCTATTTTTCTGTAAGGGATTCATTTGCTAAAGCAGGTTAGTAATAGTCATTTGAAACTCACACATTAATCTTATTACTCAATACAGGTTTCTTTAGTTTTCTTTTAAAATAGAAGAAAACATTAATTTCATTTTTACTCTGCCAGTGACACTTCCTTATAATATTTCTTATAACTTCTACTTTCCTGTGATTCATATACTCTCATATATTTAATCCTTTAATTCAAATTGTATGCTAAATTATTCTTATATATTTTTTCATAAAGAAACAAAAAAAATCTGTCTTAAGTTAGAATTTCAAGAATATTTTTGGATAGCTTACTTTTATTACTTTTATCACATTAGTTTCAACAAAATTCCAAAGGCAATAAGTTGAACTAGATAGTCCCGTAAGGTCACTACCAGAATTCCATGGATCATCATGTAAATTGTGTGAAGGATACAGTATCACTTTAAGATACAGCAGTCAAAAGGCACTTCCAAACTATTAATAATATGAATGCTCAATTTGGAGGGGGAGGAGGGTATGATTTAGGAAAAGTTAATACACAAAAAAATCTAAAACCAAAATGAAGCAATTAAATTAGGATGTGATTTTTCAAATTAAAAATCACTAATTTCAGAGTTTTTTTAATTCCTTGACCTTACCATATGAACAAAAACAACATACAGAGTTTGAGAGAATACTACATAAAGCAACGCACAAATGTACCAACAATCTAAAAGTACTCTGCCAGTTTATTAAAACACTGCTAGAGTAAAACTGAAAAAAATCATGTACAAAGATTAACTTGTGGAATGAATATTTTGAATCTCAAACATATTAACTTATACCAGGAGAAAATATATGAAACTTTCAGAAAATTATTTCTATACACACATAAGTTCAAGAATACCTACCTTCCTCAGGACTGTTCTGGGAGTGTCTGTTAATCCGATTACCTCTTAGAGCTAGATGTAGTCTATACTTAGCCAATAAAATGGCGGAGGGAGCAGAGGAGGGGTGAAGGGAAGGGCTTTTTGCTAGTATCTCCACATCTAGAAGAGCGTTTTAGGTTATAACCATAGGTCTGTTTATGCATTTTTATGAAGTACTCGTGTTTGTTGTGGACAAGGCTCATTATTTTGTAACATCTAAGCTTTTTGGATGTCGTGAAGTGACAATGTATGATAAAATGTATAGCTAGTGAATTAATCAATTTATAAGTTTCTTTTTGTTATCCATAGGAAAGAAGCATCTGGGAGATGGAATTGTTAAGCTGTCTCTGAGAAATGTCAGGACTTAGGCTGGCAGCAGAGGGGCAGAAGGAAGTACAGAGGGAGAGATGTATGCAGATGTGTTCACATTTACATTGTAATGATTACTGTTAATGTGTGTGTGTCTCTTTGGCTGTAGTATAGGAACACATTAAGTGATTCAATGGAAACATACCTCCTTGCTAGTATTTGAAAAGTACAGATTGCACAATGAATTCTTTTAGAAGCATTATACACTGTGTACTGTTACTTTATGTCTCAGTTTTAACTGAACATTAAGGGAATGCAGTATTTTAATTGTAACTCTGCCAATATCTTTATCTAGAGGTCTGTTGCCATTTTTGTCCTTTAAGAAATTTTTGTCACCAAGAAAGGCAGGATTATATTTTTTTTCTTTCAGATGGAGTTGGTATAGTGAATTCTTGGTTATCAAAATACTCGGAGTTTTGGGACTTTGAAATAAATATTCACAGTGTATAAAAAAGCATGATACATAACCGTACAATCTTAATTACATTAAAATGCTTACTTGTGTAGATACACACATGGGACCTAGAAGTCAAACTGTAAAGTGCTTGTGATTATGGATGACTTTGTTGTTTCTTGTGTTTTTCAGTTTCCTTTTACGCCCATTAACTTTTAAAAAATAAAATTTTTAAAGCTAAAAAAGAATATCTACTTTCCTCTCCATTAGCCAATTCATAAAAATTACCTAATTTTTATTTCTAATTGCATATTCATGAAACTTTCTAGAGCACCTCCTGAGTTGTTCTAAGTACTGTGCATCTACTGATTTACTTCTTTGCCCAACTTAAAATGTTCATGATAACATAATGAAATTGTTATCTCTAGGCTGGCATTAATACCTTAATAGTTTAATATAATCAGTAGGAATATGGCAGAAGTCTCTAGACGGTGAAGGTACTTGGACCAGATTCATTATATATAGTGTCCTGGTTGTGTGTTTGTACACGTGCATACATAAGGTAGAAGTGGGACGACAGTCCTTGCCATCTCCTGCAGCAGCCAATCCTGTTGTTAGAGTCATTTCCACTGGTAAGGCCCCAAATGCAAGAAGTGATTCTGAGTAAGGCTCTGTTTCTAGCAAAGAAGAATAAACTGGAATATGCTACAGTCAATAAAATTAGTGTCTTAAAAGGATTTAATCTTGATTGGGGATAAACTCCCTAAGTAATGTAAAATATACTTGAATATTCTAAAAAAAATGTTAGCACTAATTTACAGAAGGTTTCTCATGCAACTGAACTTTGTTTACCCTTGAATATACTGTATAAACAAATACTAACAAAGAGCCTAGAAAGTAGGGTTAGAAAGAAAATATAAAAAATTAAATTAAAATATAGGAGAACTTCTGGTCCAGACAAGATGCGATAGATTCATATTTACTGGTCTTCCCTGGACAACTATACAGCCTGGAAATGACTTAAGCAGCAACCAAAGGAGGACTCTGAAAGATGGAAAGAGGAAGGTTCACTACTTAGGGACCCAGGACTAGAGGAACAATATAAAAGCAGGGAGTCCTGTGATTCTCCACCCAACAGCACAAAGTGATCCAGCCTAGCATCCCCTAATTCCCAATCCAGAACAGAAAGCTACCCAGGTAAGCTTATTCCTCCCTGGACTGAACACAAATCCTGCCCCCACAAAACTGGCAATTCTGAGTTCTATGTGTCAAAACACATTCCTTCATGAATAAAGTGGAAATACAGACATTCTCAAACAAGGGAAAGCTAAAGAATCTGTCATTAGCAGACCTACCTTTAAAGCGTGATTAAAGGAATTTATTCGAACAAAATGGATATGGTAAAAGAAGGAACCCTGAGTGCCAAGAAATAAGAACAGTGGAAAGAGCAGAAATACAGATAAATTAAATAGATTATCTCCTCATGAATTTTCTTAATCAAATCTGATTAAAAACTATACCCACCTGATACTCAAGACAATATCAAAACCACAATGAGATACCATCTCACGCCAGTCAGAATGGCTAAAATTAACAACTCAGGAAACAACAGATGTTGGCAAGGATGCAGAGAAAGAGGAACCCTCTTACACTGTTGGTGGGAGTGCAAACTAGGGCAGCCACTCTGGAAAACAGTATGGAGATTCCTCAAAAAGTTAAAAATAGAGCCATCCTATAACCCAGCAATTGCACTATAAGGTATTTATCCAAAGGATACAAACATAATGACTTGAAGGGGCACATGCACCCCAATATTTATAACAGCAATGTCCACAATAGCCAAAATATGGAAAGAGTCCAGATGTCTGACAGATGAATGGATAAAGAAGATGTGGGTGATATATATATGAATATTACTTAGCCATCAAAAAGAATGAAACCTTGCCATTTGCAACAATGTGGATGGAACTAGAAGGTATCATGCTAAGTGAAATGGGTCAGTCAGAGAAGACAAACACCATATAATTTCACTCATATGTGGAATTTAAGAAACAAAACAGATGAACATAGGGGAAGGGAAAGAAAAGATAAAAGATGCAGAACTCTAGGAAACAAACAGGCTTGCTGGAGGGGAGGAGGGTGGGGGAATGGGGTAACTGGGTGATGGGCATTAAGGAGGGCACTTGATGTAATGAGCACTGGATGTTATATGCAACTAATGAATCACTGAATTCTACCTCTGAAACTTAAAAAAAAAAAAAAGCCAGAAAAAAAAAAAAGTGGATGAATCTTAAAAAGAAAGTAAGAAAGCAAAAGGATCTGAATGGAAGTAAGATTACCATACTTCACAGGACGTGGTAAAACACTGACATCACTTATAAAAAACAAATATACAATTATTACCTAGCAATTGTACCACTGGGCATTTATCCCAGGGAACTGCATGTTCACACAAAAGCCTGTACATGAATGCTAATATAGCTTTATTTATAATAGCTAAAACCAAAACTATACAAAGAATGGGAGAGCCCAGATGTCCTCCCAGGAGTGAATGGTTAAACAAACTGTGGTACATCCATATCATGGAATACAATCCAGCAATAAGAAAAAGAATGAACTACGACACATGCAACAATTTGGATGAATCTCAAAAGAATTAATTATGCTGACTGGAAAAAGCCAATCTCAAATATTACATACTATATAATTCTATTTATAAAAATTCTTTTTTTTTTAAAGATTTTATTTATTTATTTGACACAGAGAGAGCACAAGCAGGAGTAGCAGCAGAGGGAAAGGGAGAAACAGGCTCCCTCCTGATCTGGGGCTCGACCCCAGGACCCTGGGTTCATGACCTGAGCAGAAGGCAGATGCTTAACCAACTGAGCCACCCAGGCACCCCTATAAAAATTCCTGAACTGACAAAACTTTAGAGATGGAGATTGGTGGTTGCCAGGGATTGGCCGAAGGAGCAGGAAGGAGGTGGGTATGGTTATAAAAACATCGTGGTGATGTCACTGGTCTGTATCTTGACTATAGTGGTAGATATACAAATCTACACATGGGATAAAATTTCACATAACCAAGTATGCACAGACATACACAAAAATAAATATATGTAAAAGTGGGAAATCTGAATAAGATCAGTGGACGGCATGAATGTCACACTCCTGGTTGTGACACTATAGTTTTGTAAAATGTAACCTTTGGGGGAAACTGAATAAAGGGCATAATGGAAGAGCCCATATTATTTCTCACAATTGCATGTGAATCTACAATTACCTCCCAAAAAAAGTTTATTTAAAATATAAACATACAAGATCCAATAAAATAAGTACACAAGAAAAAATCTGTAACAATGTATGGTGAAAAATGTTATCTAGACTTATTATGGTGATCATTCCATAGTATACGCAAATCTCAATTCCTTGTTTTATATACCTGAGACTAAGATAATGTTGTATGTCAATTATACCTCAATAAAAACATACATCCAGTGTGTCTGTATGTACATACAAATGTACATACACTGATAAAATACACAAAATACAGAGAGGGCTTTGAGAAAGACCTTATAAACTGCCAGAATAAGTTTTTTCTCAAAATGTTTAAGTACCTATGAAATTACAAATATCTACTTGTAGAAATAAAAACTTTTGACTCATATTTACATCAGATTTAAAGAAACTACTTGATAAAATATTGCTTAAAATGGACAAATTAGAGACGTTAATTATTTCAATATTGATATGTTACTATGTTGAAGCTATGTAGATTTTAAAAAGCATACAGATTACATATTTTCTTACTGAAAGCCAGATGTTTAGTTATGATTTGTGACTTAGCAGGAAAGGATTTGTAGCTGCTGGTTTCATGCTCTGAGCCCATAAAGGTCTCACAAAGTTGCTACAAACCTGTGACTTGTACAACTTATTTCCTCTAGCACATATGATTATAGCAAAACTATTATTATGTAAATCCGAGCCTGAGTGTTCCACATTTTCCCAAAATTTACTTTTTATTTCTATTTCTTAAAACTGTGAAAGTCTGTTTGTGTGGTGACTATAAAAACCAAATGCTTCAATATAAAAATGACTATAAGGCAAAATTCTGAGCTAGCCCATCAGGACTGAAAACCTTGGAGATCAATGCCTCATTTTACGGATGAGAAAACAGACATCATAAAAGGATGAATAGCATTATCAGTCCCTGGTCAGTCACCCCAAACAAATATGTTGAGGCACTTTAGCAGATGTTGCAAAATTATTTAATCCAAAAGTCCCAGTGAAAAAGAATACATACAACATGTACACCATGTTAGACATTTAAAAAAAAATTAGAGTTGTAAAAATAAATTTTAAATTAAGCACTTACTCTTAAGAATGTTTAACATATTAAAAATGTTTAGCCAAAATAATGATTCACTTTGGGTGCTGATGAACATTAGAAGGTGGTCTTGCCAAAGCTATTTACTGTACTGAAGACCCCAGTCAGTATGTTTATCTTTTCTTCTAGTGTCCCTCAAAATTCCTGAGATGACACATATGTAACCTGGCACTCCTTCCTTCCTTTAGGATTTAGCAGAGGATATGGACAAAACATGAGTGGGGGTGAGGGGGGAGAGCTATGGGATTGGTTAATATTAGAGACCATGGGTAACAGTGGTATGGGGACTAGAACTTATTATCCAAGCTCTACAGATCAGACACAGACATTGATAGATTAGATCTCTAAACTGTACAGACAGACACTGTGGTAGGCACTTTAATTTCTTCAGTCCTCACAAGAACCCCACCATGAATTAGGTACTATACATAAACCCCTTTTTCCAAATGAAGAACCAACTTCAAAGCAGTTAGTAGATGTTTAAAGTCACTGAGCTAACAGTTGTAAGAGCAGCACTGAATTTGAATACCACTGGAATCCAAAGCCTATATTCCTTACACTACAGCAGCAGCATATAGGGAGCTGCAGCATATAGGAAGAGATAACTTTGTTGGGACAGACTAAGGAAACCTTTATGGAAGAAGTAAGTAAAATGACGACTCTGGAAGCATTACACACTGAAAGGGGGTTCTGTGAGTATGCTTGAGGTGAGAAACCCAGCAGCAAAGACACCACAGACAAAACAAAGACCTTAATGAAACTGTAGCAAAAAGGATTAAGAAATATCTCAACATAGGCAAATGTCCTGCCCCAGGGATACAGGTAATAGCCTTAATAATAAACAATCCTATGAAGAAAATTATCAGATGCGAGGGGTGTGATATCACCAAAGTAAAATATTAAGTGCAATTTACTAACCTAATGAAATGTTAACTTTTCATAAATCAGACTGCACATTAGACATAAAATTACTGCTTTTAAGGTTTAATTTCTAAAAGATAATTTCTAAAAGATAAGGTAGGGAAAAGCATGATTCCTTAAAACCTGAAATTACATAACACTAAAAATGGCATTACAAAGCAAAATTTCTCATACATTGGAAGATTAAAGATTTACAAAAAAATTATTATAATAAATCAGACAAAACATATAACAGTTGAAAACATTAAGTTAGGATAAACATTAAAATTTTAAAAAGCAAAGGCAACAAAAATGTCTTTCCTGAAACACTGAAATCATTCTCAAGAAGTGTCATTTTAATTAAGTTAGTTTAAATTTTTGTGGGGAAATTATTACCCCCCTTTTTGATTTCTATTACCTATTAAGGCATATTCTTTTGTCAATAATTTTCAGATTTTAACCATTTTCCACAGCTGTTTTTCTTGTCTACTGTGCCAAGCTCAAATTCAAATGAATGAAATTCAAATGAATATGTAAGTAGCCCAGGTAGTGGATTTTCTTTTTCCAAGTGAGGATTTAGATTTGGTGCCAGGAAGTACAGAATAAACTAGAAGAAGTCAGGATCTAGTAGAGGATATGGACAAGACTTGAGAAATGGGGGGAAAAGCGCTATGGGAACTAGTTAACATCAGTGTTAAGTTTGAGTCATATGTTGCCATTGATGTTTTTCCTCAGAATAAAATTTCTGGTTTTTAGTCCTTGGTTTAAAAATACACAAAACTAAAGATCTGAAGCCTCTTGCTATCGAAGGAAACAATATTTGCCTAGCTTTCATGTACTACCAGCAATATTGACCATAATTAAATAATTTTATTTTACTTTAGCTTAAAATAGTCAATCTGCTTAAGTCAAATGCCAAAGTATCTATTTTTCCCCTGACTAGCTCCTCGATCATGTGGGAGACATTCACGAAGAAATATAACAAGTGAAAAACCTCCTGATACTTGGATATTTTTAAACTTACATGTTAAATGGGGTCGTGCAATATTTACTTAGTTAATCTTTGCTCTGTGTACTATTACGTTCTTTGTTCTCATCCATGGAGGGGATGAGCTGATTATGTCTTAACAAGAGGAGGTCATGTACCGCAGTGAAGATTTTTTTTTCTTAATCTGAGAGGCAGTCACTAACAAGCTTCAGCTGGAAGTGCTTGATGTTAAAACAGTGTGAACCTGTTCCTGGGCTAATAAACTATGTTCTTTCTGCCAACAAAAGGAAATCAATTTACAACTGTAATTAATTTTTAACATGCTCATTATTTTTATACTTTCATAGGTTGGTATCTATGTCAATTGATTTGTGAAATATCCTGTCCTGTTTGTCCTGGAGGAGATTCACAACCTGAAACATATTAAATTATTTAAATAAAAGAAATTAACATGTGATACGTTAATGCACGAGGGTCATACAACCCAACAAGCACCACATTTGATCTGATTTCAGGTGACGTGATAGTTCATGAGCATGTGGCGGACATCAAGAGAGCTCAACTGCAGTTTTGCACACACAAGGTAGAGCTGATGAGTGCGGCAGTGGAAGGGATAGGCAAATGCTGTCAGAGCTGCTCAACTCAAAATCATCACCTCTGGACACTCACCTATGGAATTTCTATTTCCAAAAAATAGGTGGGGAGTAGACTATTAGTCTTCACTTATGCTCAGATAAACAAAAACTAGCATGTATGTTTTTCCATAGAGGACTAAAGAGAGCGCCTATAATCTCTGGAACTTATTAGTACACAAATGACTGCAAATTGTTCTTATCTAGGAAGGCCATGACAACAAACTTAAGAGAATGGGAAACCATTCATTCAATGAGTGAATCTCATGTTGAAGGCACTGTGTGAGACACACAAAAAAAGACAAGGATCTTTGCAGCCTCAAAGAATTCAATATATCAGAGAAGACAAACACATAATAAAATGGTAATGACACAATATGAGAGGGATGCTAGTGACACGTATAAAGTCAACTATCTGATTATAGAGAAAAGAATGAGTAATAGGGAGGGAGGCAGATCACGGGCTCATGGAGAAATGGCATTTGCGGATGCAGAGTGGGTGTTTTTCAGAGAAGAAAGTTTATTATGAATGGTGTAGAGGGTGAATAAAGAAAGTAGCAGAAAATGGGGCCAGTCTGTAAAGAACCTTACAGGAAATGTTATGGAATGGAGAATTGATTTTGCAGATAATGTAACTCATTTAAAAAAGTGTAAGCAGAAAAACAAGATCAAATTTATTTAAGATTTATGCTGACGACTGTAGGGAAGACAAATTCAGAAGTACACAGTAACAGGGAGACCAGCCAGGATGCTGGGTGCAGTCGTCTAAGAGATAATGAAGCTACGTTTTAAAGGCAAAGGCAGCGTGCGTGGGAAGAAAGGAGTAAGTCCAAGAGACATCTGTACTTTGGAGGAAAAACAGACTGGACTTGATGACCAATTACAGGGAAACAAAAGTGTTCAGAGACGATTTCTCCACTGAACTTTTTTTTAAAAACCTGTATTATCTTTGTTTTTCTAGCAGCACCTAACACTGTGCATGCTATAAAGTAAGTGCTTTGTTAAAGGATGAATAAATAAATGATTAGTTTTGAAATCTAGGTAAGGCTGAAAAACAGAAAAAAGGTTTAGGGAATAATTTTTGGTTTGGATGTATCAGTGTGTGATGGACATGGCACGTTCAGGTATGACCGTTCAGTTGGCAATCTGGTCCAAAACTAGAGAGGATAAAGGCTAGAAATACAGGATTCAAAAGACATCAGCAGGCACACAGCACCTGAAGCTAAGGGAGTAGATTAGACAGTTGTGGGTACACTTATTTCCCTTTCTGGCTCCTAACATGGCATGATTACTCTTGATTCTAAGAATTCAACTCTTGGGGCGCCTGGGTGGCACAGCAGTTAAGCGTCTGCCTTCGGCTCAGGGCGTGATCCCAGTGTTATGGGATCGAGCCCCACATCAGGCTCCTCTGCTAGGAGCCTGCTTCTTCCTCTCCCACTCCCCCTGCTTGTGTTCCCTCTCTCGCTGGCTGTCTCTATCTCTGTCGAATAAATAAATAAAATCTTTAAAAAAAAAAAAAAAGAATTCAACTCTCACATTTAGAGTGTCCAAGGTGAGGGAGCAATTAGGTTCTATAGATGACTTGGCAGTGAGTACCCCAATTTCTCACTATGAGAAACTGAAATATGTCTTTGTATGGGCAGGTGTGGCACCAGTTATTGAAATATGTCTTTGTGCAGGCAGGTGAGGCCAATGTCCTCCAAAGGACTCCAAATAGTTGCGAGCTGACAAGAAATCAAGACAATTGCTCATTGGAAATCCCCTTAAGCATCAACATTTCCTCTAATCATCTTTTTATAAAAGTATTTTAAAATATAACACACATTTCCATAACATAGATTTTTCTAAATCATCTATCAAACTATTCCTATTAAAACTCCTTTCCTCATTAAAATAAACTAGTCATGAAGTTCTAACTAAGGTATGCATTTGCCTACATAGTCACTATATTCACAGTATAGGTTTTCTTAAACAGGCACATGCAAGCACATACCCCCATATGTTCTTTTGTGCTTTCAGGAAGAAAAAAAAAATTGCCAAGTCAAATAAAATTTATTGGTGTTGAATACATTTCCCCCCAAAATGTGAACAAAGGGCATACATTTGGAATATTTATTAGAAGCACTACTAAGCTTTGAGAAAGGTGGCTATAAAATATTGCCTACAAAAGTAAGGTACCAATGTATTATTTTACTCAGAAGTTGAAAGTATAATTTATGCAATTTTTTTAATCCCTTAGGCAGTATTTCACGTCACCCTTAAGCAATGGTTCCATTTTTCCAGAATTCAGTAAAAATGCCTATTGCTGGGCTTATATATTCACAAAGGCAAAGTGGCTACACTGAAGAAATTTAATACCAGATTTAGGGAAGACAAGAGAAGAAGAGAGTAGGGGTAAACACTGTTCTTTTACAAATGACAACAAGAAATTCAAGCTTTACCTCTGGGCAACAGACTAAAATATACTGTGCTTTTTTTCATCCTTGGAAATAATTAATATCAGTATTCCTTACCACCAAAGTAACTCCACTCTTTTCAAATACGAAATATCCCCAAATAGTTTTTTAAAAATCTCAGGAAATAGGCACCTTCTATGGAGTGTGTGATGGCAGAGTAGTAATACACCCACATCAGGGGTAGGAGTGGACTTGAGAATCTAATTTACTGCACCAGTGGAGACTGAGCACCATGGCAGTTGGGCCCTTCACTGCTAGAGAAGGGTCTGCCTCTGTCAGAGAGCACCCCTGCCGACCTATTCATCAGTGAAGTAGGCATTAAGTAAGCCTCCTTTACCATGTTTGCAATGAAATGTCGCACAGTCTCAGTTGTGGTTAAGAAAAAAATAGTAAGATTATTAGAAAATGTTAGCATTCGAGATATTTTCTGTGATTTATGTAATTTACCTTAACAGCATCAAGTATTTAAGTTGGATATTACAGAGAATATTGGAATGCTGGAACAAGCCAAATAAAGCACAGAGAAATTACAAAAGAATAGGTTTTCACATTTTCTACTACTCTAGTATGCAGGGAATTTGTTTTCAGGAAAACTGTTGTTTGCCAACCGTAATATAAAGAAAATTATCTTTCTTAAAGTCACTTCATATGAACATATTATAGCTAGTTTTAGGATGTTACCCTTTATGTTTACAAGGTTCAAATTCTCACCTAATCAGTACATGCATGTGATAATATTTCATCGACTATGATTTCTGATGTTATGTGACTAGCATTTGATAAATGTTATTACTTTTTCTGTAAAAATATAAGTCAAACAACTGTAATATTATGCAACAAACTAATTTTTTAAGGTAAAGAGGTTTATAATTATAAGTAAAGTATAAAATCAGCTTATTTGGTTAAAGTAGTTTTGGTTAAAAATTTACAAAAGTAGTTTGAAATATTGTATATAAAAGAGTGACAAAATAGGGTAACTTTTTTTTCTTTCTTGAAGTATTTTATTTATTTATTTACAGAGAGAGAGAGAGCACAAGCAGGGGGAACAGCAGGCAGAGGCAGAGGGAGAAACAGACTTCCTGCTGAGCAGGGAACCAGATTCAGGGCTCGATCCCAGGACCCAGGGATCATGACCTGAGCCAAAGGTAGATGCTTAACCGACTGAGCCACCCAGGCGCCCCTAGGGTAACTTTTAATCATGAAGTATTTGAAATACACCCATCTAACTTTTTAAGACCCCCTTAGTTTATAATAAGCCAAATATAATAGACCGCTTATTTGTCCATAACTTAACAAGTTTCAAGTCTTAACTGAGATTGTTTGATACCAACAGATACAACAGAATCTAATTTAGTTACAACTAAATTTAATTTGGTATTAGCAAAATTTAGTTATGAAACAGGTATTAAACAATCATGCTCCACAACACTAAGTTCAAGGCATGTCAGAAGGACAGATTCAACAAACAGGTTTGTTAATTTTACTTGGAACGAGACATTCAAATACCTATACTATCAAATAACAGAGACTACTGAAGTGAAAAATCCTATTTTTATCTATTCACCTTAAATATTTAAGTATTAGTTTTCCCGTTAAGTATCAGTTCCTTCATTCAGCATGTCTGTCCTCCAGTAAATACACACATAGGCCATTAACCCTAGTACAAGCCAGAAGCTGATTTGGAACTCCTCAGGGCAGGAATAGCATTCTCTTCACATTCATATTCTCTTTATCTAACACAGAGCCTGCAACATAGCAGGCCTCAATAAGGATCTGTTAAATGAAATCTTAAGCAGAGAAAGAAAAACTTAATTCCAACCAGGGAAAGAAGAGAAACACTTTGAATTTGCAGTATGAATTAAAGTAGATTAGCTAGATTAAAATATTTATATTTAAAATGTTTTTGAGTTAATATTAACAAAATCCCTTCTATACTATAAAAAAAAAACAGAAAATTATATAAATTTACTGAATAGCTACCTATATTTGAAGAAAGATGCCAAAAATCTGTTTTTGGTTAAATAAAAGGTTAGCAGCCCCAACAAGTGTAGTGAAAACATCTTCCAGCTATGGTAAATTAGAGATGAAGTAACTGCTTCAAAAAGCTCTCACAGATAAAATACATTATCATTCTGCATTCTGACTGATGATGATTTGGAAAATATCACAATTATTAGTTTAAATATACCCTGTATAGCTTATAAACCAACAATTAAATCAGCAGAAAGCTTAAGTTATCTAAATGCTACTACAATTAATGCAACCTTTATGGGGAAAGAGCAAGTTGATTTATGACCAAAAAATTAAACAGATATAACAAATATAGTCCAAATATATTCCATTATGTATATGGTATCATGATGTGAGTCCAAAAGCAGAGAAAGCAGAAATGGAAATGTATATTTTTGAAAAAACTATATCTGTACATTATACTTTGCTCAAAAAAATTCTTTAACTATTAAAAATTAAAATAAATTTATGAGAACATTTTAATTTTCCTTATTAAATTATGCACAACTAAACAGAAAGCCATTCAGAAATTAGATATTAATTACTGAAAAAATTCAACTTGTCTATATGGTACATAGAACTATTTTTTAAAGGAACAATGTATGCTCCTTATCTTTCAGCTACTTCTTGATATTAATTTAGACTGCAATTCTTATACAGGATATAACAATTATATCATTTTAAAACTTCTAAACTGTAATTACAGTGAACTATCTTCAAAAATAATTCTTCAAAATGCTAACTGATCAAATAAGATCAATGTCAGTACGTAATATATGTGTAATTAAATGTCCTTAATTTTTTAAAGACAATTTTCCCTTTAAAAGTCACTTTAGAAACCTCTACCAGTAATTTTAGAAATAAACTCTTCAGCAAGTTTATCCTCGAGAAAAGATAAAGCAATATGGCTTAATATTTTAAAATAATATACATGACTACAATCTTAAAGAATTATTCCTACTATCTTCACCGAAATATAAGACTATGGAGGAAGTGGCAAGGATGAGTAAGAGAAGATCAAGAAATATCAAAAGGATGAAATAGATCATGCAAAAATTTCCAAAAAAATTATCATTTTTCTTCAAGGAAAAAAAATGATAGAATAAAAAAGCATAACCTGGTTTTAATACGCTTTAAAAAAAAAGGGCAAGTGGTCCATTTATACAATGGAATATTACTCAGCTATCAAAAAGAACGATTTCTCAACATTTGCCACAACATGGATGGCACTGGAGGAGATAATGCTAAGTGAAGTAAGTCAAGCAGAGAAAGACAATTATCATATGGTTTCTCTCATCTATGGAACATAAGAACTAGGAAGATCGGTAGGGGAAGAAAGGGATAAAGAAAGGGGGGTAATCAGAAGGGGGAATGAAGCATGAGAGACTATGGACTCTGAGAAACAAACTGAGGGCATCAGCAGGGACAGGGGTGGGGGAATGGGATAGGCTGGTGATGGGTAGTAAGGAGGGCACGTATTGCATGGTGCACTGGGTGTTATACGCAACTAATGAATCATCGAACTTTACATCAAAAACCAGGGATGTACTGTATGGTGACTAAATATAATAAAAAAATATAATAATAATAAAAAAATGCATTTGATCCATTCAAAAAAAAGGGCAATTCAACAGTATTTCTTTTAAAGATGATAAATGGTCTTCAATAATATATCTGATCAAATTAAAATTTGAACGTAATACCTCTAAACTTTACTACTTCCTGCATGTAAATGGTATAGTTTACCCATTCTAGCCACAGACAGGAAAAAAAAAATGAAAACACAAGAATTAATGTTTTGCCATTCACAAAGTTCATACACATATATTATAAGAACTACATTTGTTTTGGGGCGCCTGGATGGCACAGCGGTTGAGCGTCTGCCTTCGGCTGAGGGCGTGATCCCAGCATTATGGGATCGAGCCCCACACAGGCTCCTCCACTGTGAGCCTGCTTCTTCCTCTCCCACTCCCCCTGCTTGTGTTCCCTCTCTCGCTGGCTGTCTCTATCTCTGTCAAATAAATAATAAAAATCTTTAAAAAAAAAAAAAAGAACTACATTTGTTTTATGTGACTGACAATTTTTAAAAAGAGCCATGATCTTGACTACAAGATTATATTAAATTGGATAAGAGTAAACTTATCTTAAAAGTCTCAGAAAAATTTAAAAATCATATTTCAATTTGATAAATCTGGGCATTAATCTAACATAAAAAATTAAATATGCTAATATTCTTTTACCTACTTATGAGACTAAAAAATTAATGAATAGAATTTTATCTAAAACCTAATAAAGAATAAATTCAGAAGAATACCAACCACAATACAATACTGCTACTAATACTATTATGAATTTGATCATTATTCTCAATTGGAATTTTAACAACTTTAAAGATCCTTAAGCTACGATTTTTATAACTTTTTTACATAATAGATTTAAATAGATTTGAATAAAATGCAATGGAAATAAAATTGCACTTCAAGAAAATTGTGAACAATTTTGTGATCAATTGTGAAAATTGATCAATTTGCTATATGTAAAAAATAATAAATAATTATATAACTGGTAATTCAAACTAAAAGAACAGCACATTACTATGAAACTATGAAATAAATCCTTAAAACAGTTGCATATGGAATAAATGATTAGAAAAATAATACATTATCATCTCATATAGGCACATAACAGCCAATAGAAAACACTTTACTTCCAGGTGGAAAATACTCATGCAACACAATTCTTTATCAATCTTATTTACATTTTCATGAACGTGTACATATGTGTGCATACATACATGTATATATCATTAAACATATTCAGGCAATTGTATTTTTGTTCAAATAAACCAATGTGTTCATTTAACAAACAGCTTTCTCTAAACATGAAAGACTTTAAGGAGTAAAGCTGTTTCCTTAGGTTCTTATAACTAGAATGCAGCAATATCACCACCTAGTGTTCTTCTTTTTTTTATTTTTTTATTTTATTTTTTTTAAATGATTTTTTATTATATTATGTCAGTCACCATACAGTACATCCCCGGATTCCGATGTAAAGTTCGATGCTTCATTAGTTGCGTATAACACCCAGTGCACCATGCAATACGTGCCCTCCTTACTACCCATCACCGGTCTATCCCATTCCCCACCCCTGAGGCCCTCGGTTTGTTTCTCATAGTCCATAGGCTCTCATGTTTCATTCCCCCTTCTGATTACCCCCCCTTTCTTTATCCCTTTCTTCCCCTACCGATCATCCTAGCTCTTATGTTCCATAGATGAGAGAAATCATATGATAATTGTCTTTCTCTGCTTGACTTATTTCACTTAGCATTATCTCCTCCAGTGCCGTCCATGTTGCAGCAAATGTTGTGAATTCGTTCTTTCTGATAGCTGAGTAATATTCCATTGTATATATGAACCACAGCTTCTTAATCCAGTCATCTGTTGAAGGGCATCTCGGCTCCTTCCACGATTTAGCTATTGTGGACAATGCTGCTATGAACATTGGGGTGTATATGGACCATCTAGTGTTCTTATCAAATAAGCACTGCCAATACAAATGTGGGCAGCCTTCTTTCACTTAAAAAATTAAGTGAACTTAAGGAAATTGCAATCCTATGGTCAAGAGTAAAGTCTGACGGCTGAATAAAACGATAAAAATAGGAACGGTCACTGGGAATCAGTGGGAAGGGGAAAAAAAACCTGTGGGAGAAACACCCTTTCTCTGAATGTGAGTTCTGCCACATTTTGTTCTTAAACACAGTATATATATATGCTTCTTGATTGTCTTAGATACTTTATTGACCAAGCAAAAGTAGAGCTCAATTCCTTAGGGTTAGTTGCATCTATCCCTCAGTATTCTCTCACCCTTTGTATCCCAAATGGGAATCACTGAGATCAAGTCCTAAATGATTTATCATCAAATGAACACAAACAAATTCATTTAAAGCCATGTTTTAAATATATAAAATTATCATTTTGATTACTGCTAGTGAGAAGAAATAAAGAGCAAAAACTTCATTAAGGCTGTTAGGTTGAAGAGAATTTAACTTCATTTAAAAAATAAAGATGCATTTAGGCCAAGTTGTTTCTTAATTACATTACAGACACTGCTGAAAACACAGACTGGTGATACTGTTCTTCTCTAACCAAAGCCTCAGAGCAGCTAGTAAATCTCCAAATCAGCAACCTCTTGTTGGTTTTGACTGACTATCCCTATAAACCTAGACCCGCTACTGGGAAAAATCTGCATCCAAGTCTGGTTGCTGCCAGTGATTTGCTGTGTGGCCTTGGGCAGATCTTTTAGGCACTGAGCTTCAGTTCCCTCTCCTTTTTTAAAGATTAACCTAGTACGCAGCAAACTTTATAAATGCAAAACACTCTAGCAACATAAGGTACGATGTGGAAGGCATCAACAGCAAGGTGTGATGTGCGGTGATGGCACTACTACTTGTACTGGACCACAGCGACAACAACTACTGTCACTATGACGATACCACCCCATCCACTCTCAACGAGATAACGAGATTGGGGCGACAGTTCACAAATGTATTTTGTTTTTTTCCCAGTCCCGTCCCTTTACTCCTATCATCTCCCCTTCTTAAATCTCTAACTAACTTTATCCACTGGAAGTAAGATGTTAGCTTTATCTATTACTTTTCCTTTTTATTTATCCAATTTCTCATTTTTTTTGTATAATAAACAGGTATCACTTACATAAACTAGAAATACTTAAAGAAACAAAACTCCTACTCATTCTCCACAGCCTGGCTCCACTTTTCACCTTTTCTGTGAAGCTGTCTTTCTCTCACCCTACCCAATCCAGAAGTGCTCTCTCTCTGCTCTAGAATTCTCAGCAGCACTATCCAGCATCCATTTACAGCCTTATACCATTATTTTTATGTATATGTTTTATTCCCCCAGAATAAATTACAAACTTTCCAAAAGGAATAAACATTTATTATCCTTCCCTCTCTCTCCTTCACACAAAGGTAATTTTGGGGCACTTGAGAAGTACAATCACATGTGATGCAAATGCCTTCCTTAACTCTCTACCTCACTTCTCTGCTTTGGTTCTCAATGATTTACTCATGTCATGTTGGGAATACCATTTAACCTCTCTAAAGCTCAATTCCTTTTAATAAAGATAATGGAAGCTGCCTTCTGTTCCATAGTTATTGCAATAGCAAAAACGAAACAAAAAATCTCTACTATATGCAGAAAGCTTTTAACAAAATGTGAAGTCTGATTACAAATTAATTTCAGGGGGTGCCTGGGTGGTTCAGTTGGCTTAAGCATCTGCCTTCAGCTCAGGTCATGATCCTGGAGTCCTGGGATCTAGCCCCAGATAGGGCTCCCCACGGCTCATCAGGGAGCCTGCTTCTCCCTCTGACCCTCTCCCCTCTGGTGCTCTCATTCTCACTCTCTCTCTCTCAAATAAATAAAAATCTTTAAAAAATAAACAAACAAATAAATAAATAAATAAAGGGACACCTGGCTCAGTCAGTTAAGCATCTGCCTTCGGCTCGGATCATGATCCCAGGGTCCTCAGATCAAGTCCCACATCAGGCTCCTTGCTCAGCTGGGAGCTGGCTTCTCCCTTTGCCTGCTGCTCCCCCTGCTTGTGTTCCCTCTCTCTCTTTCTGACAAATCAATAAATAAAATCTTAAAAAAAAAATAGTCACTACGACTTAAAAAAAATCATTTAAAAAATTTTTTTCATTTAAAAAAAAATGGAAAAAGAATCCCTATAATACAGATTAAAGCTGAATTATATTTTTCAAGTTACCAGCATTAGGGCCGCCAATCTACCTATCTAAGCAGTTATTCACATAGCTTAATAACCAACTAGACTACCTTTCTTCAAGAACACAATAAATGTAGATACAATTTTCTATAAATGCTGACTTACATAAAAATTATCTAACTTCAATGTTGAGAACGTTGAGAACATATCTGTTTTTGGTTCTCAAAGTCTTCTTTAAATGAAAAGTTAAAAGTTAGCATCATATAGGGGTGCTTGAGTGGCTCAGTCGGTTAAGCATCTGCCTTCAGCTCAGATCATGATCCAGGGGTCCTGGGATCAAGCCCCAGGGTGGGCTCTCTGCTCAGCATAGAGTCTGCTTCTCCCTCTGTCCACCCACCCTGCTCCCCTGCTCATGCTCTCTCTCTCAAATAAATAAATAAAATCCTAAAAAAAAAAAAAACTTTACCACCATACATTAGATTATAAGTCAAACATCCGATATTCAGGGACTAAATTTATTTGCAGCAAATTTAAACATAAATGTTATTATTTATATATTTCTCAACCTAAAAACATATACAGAGAACAAAATGCTCATTGTAAAATCTGAAGTGCTTTTCAATACTGCTAGTCACATCATCTGATTTATCATCTACCCATTGATACCATATGCTAAGAACTGTTTTTCTGGACCATTTAAGAAATCTATTGTGACTGTATTTTTAATAGATTTTTTCTTAAAATGTGAACTAAAAAAAATACCCTTAATGACTTTATTTTATTTAAAAAAGTCGTATTTCATATTTTTATGGTACTGCTGCCATCTAGTGAAAAATTTTGAGAACTTAATCATTCTGGAAAAATTTTTTTTAATATACTGTTGACATATATATGAGCAATAAGGATACTACAGATTACTTTCTTACAAATAAATTTTTAAAAATTTTGTGTTCATTATGTTCTACATAATAATTCATCAATTTAATCATGAAACCACTTATTTAATCAGCAAGATAATTATAATTGTTTAATTTAAAAATTCCTTTATTGAAAAAATAAAACATCTGGAAACATCAAGTTGGTTTTGTCATCAAGTTATACCTGTAAATAGAAGCAAATTCAGGGATACACTCAAAGATTCTATATTTGGAATTTTCAAGTACTTACCAAGAACACTGTTCATTGCTTAGTTAAAACAGTAACATATGCTAACTAAAAATCTAAATGCCTGGAACTATACCAACTATACTACCTGAAGAATTCCATAAAGACAGAGAGGACAGATAAGAACCTATTATTAAGCTTACCTGGGAAAAAATGTTTGCTGTTGGAGCAACTCTACTGTCCACGATACTATATAATATTGCTAATAATCTGTCTAGTGGAAATGGTTTTGGTCCGAGAAGATGATTGCTCGTCTGTAACAAAAAGAACACGGATTTTCTTCTTGTAGCAGAACTCACCTTCTGTACCACAAATTCCCAGTAACAATATACATATACCCCAAAGATCCTAACAATTCTAACTTCTACTCTCTACGTTAAAACCTTAGCTGATATAAAGACTTATCTTTCAACATTTTCTTCAAGATTTTCTGACTTAGCATAAACAGGTATTAAATAAACAACTCACAAGTCATCCATTCTTAGTCCTGAACATCACACCTATTTTGTTGTTATAACCAGATGGTAAGCCAGGTCATCTGTCAAAATAGTGCATAACCAAAACCAGGGTCCGGGTCCTAACTCCTCAACTAGAACTTACTCTTTAGTTTTCACTATTCATTCCTTTTTGTGCCACCACCAGGAAAATACACTTGTTCACCATTAATAGTTCTAAAAAGATCAGTTATAGTAAATGCTAGTTTAGAAAACTAATAAAAGATTTGATAATTTGTGAAT
The DNA here is from genome assembly GCF_002007445.2 of Ailuropoda melanoleuca. Lineage (NCBI taxonomy): Eukaryota > Metazoa > Chordata > Mammalia > Carnivora > Ursidae > Ailuropoda > Ailuropoda melanoleuca. The sequence continues at coordinate 127,689,530 of NC_048218.1, read as the reverse complement.
AAGCTGTCAGCCTGAAACAATGTAAACTTAAAAACTGAAAGATCATAAAATGTGCATATTTGTGTACAAAGCCATATGGTACAATTTCTTGTCATCAGAAAACTGAAGTGCTCAAGGTCTACTCTAAGACAATTTTAGTAGCACTGTTAGAATGTAATATCTATATTACTGATGGCAAATAAATGGAAATCTGTATTTATATGCATAAGAAAAATTATTTCTTTAAAGAATGACTGTAAAAAAAAAGCCTACACAGAATTAAAAAGTGAAGTATGTGTTTACCTCAGCTACTTATATCTAAGAAATAGTTTAGAAATCATTTTCCAGGTCTTAAATTTTATATCCTTTCTCATTAAATACTTCAAGCATATAGAAAAGTATAGAGGCTGATATTTAAATAATAATGTGCCCAGCACCCAATTTGTGATATGTGCAAAGGAAAAAAAACATTAGATCACATTACAGATAAACTGAAGCTCCCTTACACCCCTCTCACATTCCATTATCTCCCAAAAGGAACCACTATCCAGAATGTGATGTTTTTACCACTTTCATGACAATTTTTATACTGCTACTATAGGTGTATTTATAAACAATATACAGCACTATCTGCAAGATCTAATCTCATATAAATGACATTAATTTGGACATATCACTCTACTAAGTTGCTTTTTTCCTTCAATATGTTTTTGAGGTTTATCCATATTGATACACACGCTTCTAAGTCCCATTTTTAAGCAACTCTACAAATTCCACTTTATGACAATTCACTATCTACTTCTAAAAATTCATCACTATAATTCATCACAAATTATCCTGTGATGGGCCATCCTGTACATTTCTCCTTGTGCACATGTGTGAGTTTCTCTAAGTGGGACTGAGAAACTAAAGTAGAAAGCAGAGGGCAGAGACAATGCTGTATGATCACCAACACTTCGTCTGGGGCACAGGGAAGCCTACATTTCCTAGTTATCTCCAGCCATTAGATGACTGGGGGTGAATGTGACATCACCTACTTCCAAGCCTGGCCTTTCAAACCTTTAATCTTCTTTTAATCCTTTAATCTTCTTACCCTTTGGTGGCCACTTTAGAAATCACCATGTTTTACTTGGCATCACTACAAAAGAGGGCCACCCAACCCATACTACACTGTGTCAGGAGTAACATATAAATCTTTGTTATGTTAATCCACTCAGAGTTTGGGGGGTTTATTTTTTGCTACAGCCCAGCCCAGCTTACCGTGACCAATACAAAGTACATGCACGTATTAACTTCATTATCGCTAACCTACAGAATACGCAGGCTCTTATTCCTCTACATTATCACCAATAAAATCATCAGATTCTTTTAGTTTTGCCAATCCAAGAACATGAAATAACAGCTGTTGTTTAAGTTTCATTTGTCAAAAAAAGAAATAAAAATAAAGATTCATTTTTCTCACTAGTGAATGAGGCTGATAACCACGTCAGGTTTGTTAGACATTCAGGTTCCTTTTTATATCATTTACCCACATATCGATTGGATTTTTGCCTTTTTCTTACTGGTTTATATATGTCTTCTAAAAATTTCTAGATACTAATCATTTGTTACTAATCATTTGTCAGTTGTGTGAGTTTAAGAATAGTGGTTAACATCGGGGTGCCTAGATGGCACAGTCGGTTGAGCATTTGACTCTTGATTTCAGCTCAGGTCATGATCTCAGGGTCATGAGAGCCAGTCCCGTGTTGGGCTCTGCACTTAGCGCAGAGTTTGCCTGAGATTCTCTCTCTCCCTCTGCCTCTACCACAGAAGTATTGTGAATTCTGCCCCCACATCAGTGTTAAGCCCTGGTTTCCAGATGAAATTCTCAGGGAAGACTTTTGTCCTCCTTTCACACAAAGTCAGAGTTTGGCAGGGAAATTTCCTTACCAAATCCATTTGCTTGGAATGGAAAATTTTTCACTTTTCAAGTTTTCTGGTTAGAAAACACATACCCAATTTAAAACCAAAGTGTTCTAGAGGCACGTGAGGCATGTGATAGTTACTTTCCTCACTGAACTGGTTTTGTGTGTTATACATGCAAACTGGCTTCCCTTCTAGAAGGGAAGGCAAAATCTGAGAAATGCCTGCTAACTCCACCACAGAGCTCATTGAAGAGAATGAAGGCCTGTAAGAATAGATCAAAAAAGGAAATCAAATCTAATTTTTGAGGAGTTAAATGGCATCAAATTTGGTGTCAAGTTACACCAAGAAAAATAGAGACAGAAACTTAGTTATGGACGTTTATACTAGAAAAACTAAAACTAGAAACAATTCAGAGAAGAGGGGAATGAGACTATGGGTGAAGACGGGGAAAACTGCTGCTTTTCTTCATAAACTGATGGGCAAATAATCTGACATCACACACAGGCATTAGTTGAATTAAAAGTAAAATCTTTAAAAATCAGTGTCAGCTGAGGACAGAGAAAAAGAATTATACAACTGAAGGTATATAGTATTTTCAAAACAACTGGTTTTTTTTGTTTTGTTTAATTTATTATGTTATGTTAGTCACCATACAACACATCATTAGTTTTTGATGTAGTGTTCCATGATTCATTGTTTGCATATAACACCCAGAGCTCCATGCAATACGTGCCCTCCTTAACACCCATCACCAGCCTATCCCAATCCCCCACCCCCCTCCCCTCTGAAACCCTCAGTTTGTTTCCCAGAGTCCATAGTCTCTCATGGTTCATTCTGCCTTCTGTTTACCTCCCCTTCATTCTTCCCTTCCTTCTCCTACCGATCTTCCTGCTATTTCTTATGTTCCATAAATGAGTGAAACCATATAATTGTCTTTCTCTGCTTGACTTATTTCACTTAGCATAATCTCCTCCAGTCAAAACAACTGTTAAAATAATTATTCGTGTGGTTTGTTTTTTAATGTGTCCTGGCTTGATTAGATTGAGAGCTTCATGAAGGCAGAGATAACGGCTATTTTGTTCTCCACTCTCCATAGCATCCAGCAGAGTGCCTGGCATAAAATAAGCATTCAATCAAGATTTCAGGAAGAGAGGGAACAAAAATATAAACTAATAGGTATACGCAGGGAGCTTTCAGTTAAGCTCAAATTTTAAAACATGAACCAAAGACAAAAGAGGCTACTATAAAGGTCAAATCAGTAAGAATCACTTCAAAAGAACTACAGTTCCTTTACAACTAGAGATATTCTTACGAGGTCTTGGCTCATATTGTTCCCTCTGTCAAGATTGTCCTTCTCAGGGAGTGCTAGGATGTCACAGTCCTCACTGACCTTCATACAGCACTCATATATCTCCCACCTCAAAATCCTTAAATGGTTTTCTCTGTCTAAAGAACAGGACTAAAATTCTTAGCCTTATGTTCATTCTTCAATTTTTTTTATTCTACCTATTCATTTGTAAATACCCACAAATATCACCAAGTGCTGAGACACAGAGGTGAACAGATGGGCTTCCTTCCCTTAAGGAACTGGTGAGTGACAAAATTCCTCCACAACCTGGCCTCACATGACTTTTCTCTGAAACTCACTTTACAGTTCAGTGGAATACCCCCTCTCTCATCTTTGCACATCCAGTTCCACTTTTTTTTTTTTTTTTTTTAGATTTTTTTGAGAAAGAGCGAGTGAGAGAGAACATGAGTGGGGGGGAGTGAAGCAGACTCCCCGCTCAGCAGGGAACCCGACAGGGGGCTCGATCCCAGGACCCTGAGATCATGACCTGAGCCCAAGGCAGACACTTAACAGACTGAACCACCATGGCGTCCCAGTCACCACCATTCTTGTGTGCCCATTCATATGCAAGCCCTACCACAGATCCTTCCCTGACCACCCCAGCTATAAGTACTCCCTCCTAACAATCCTTTACTACCCAAAGCACACACATAAGAAAGAAGGTACAAAATCAATAATCTGCCTATAGTGGAAAGCCTAATCAGAGATGTCTCAGTGAGGAGGCAATACCAGAAAAAATTTTCCGCTCCAAGCAAATGGATCTGATAAGGAAATTTCCCTGACAAACTCTGACGCTGTGTGAAGGGAGGACAAATGTCTTCCCCGAGAATTTCAATTAGAAACAGGGCTTAACACTGATGTGGGGGCAGAATTCACAGTACCTCTGTGGTCTGAAAACCTCCAAGGCTAAGAACTGAATTTCAAATGATCACAGGTTACTGGTGTTCTTAAGTGCCTGCACAAGAAGTAAACGTAAAATCTTTCAAAAAGAACACACCTCAGGCCTCAAAAATTCCAAGATGAAGTTCAGGCAACAACTAAAAATAATGAAATGTTCAGGAGCAAGGCATTATGTGCATGAGCCAACAAAAACAGAAAATGGAGAATTCGTAGATCAACAAAGACTTCTAATACCAGAATATAAGAGAGAACATAAAATATTTTTATGTTAAAGAAAAATGGGACTAGGAAAAATATAAAAGTGATGAGAGTTGAAATGAACCAATGAAACATCTAAAAATTACAAATGACATTACTGGAATGATAAAGATGATGTAAACAGAAGAGACAAAGTCAGAGAGAAAGAACACAGAACTGAAGAGATCACCCAGAAAAAAGCACACAAAGACCAAAGGTAATAAAGAATGAGAAGACTTAAGAGATGAAGAGAACAGAGTGGGAAGGTCTGACTTATGTCTAATCAGTGTCTCAGGAAGACATATTACAATGAGGGAGAGGCTAATATTTGAAAAGTTAATTCATCAGCACTGAATAAAGGCATCGTTATTCAAATTCAGGAAACAAAATGAATCCCAATTAAAAAATTCAATTCCAGATCCACCATGTTGTGAAACAGTAAAAACACTAAAGGAAAATGAGAAGAGAACTTATAAGCAGCTAGAGAAAAACAGAGATATCAACAAAGGAATAACAAATAGCGGATTTTTTAGGGGCAACAATAAAGCCAGGGACAGCAAAACAATGTCTTCAAAATCGTGAGAAAACACTATCATTTCAGAAGGGCATTAGAGAAAAACTTCTTTTAAGAATGGGACTGAGAAACAAGACTCACAGCTCCTATGTTACGAAGTTAACAGGTAGGACTTCATCTTTTGTCAAGAAAGGCAGCAGTGGTTTCGATGTACAAAACAGAACAAGTATCTGAGCAGTCCAAACGCTCCTCTGCCAATTTCAGTGTGGCCCTATACCCTGTCTTCGAATGTGCTCAGGGCCTCTGATTTCTAAGATGTTCCAGACTCCCCAGGTCAAATCTGCTTGCTTTTGGGCTTAGGTGCCTGCCTTGTTGGCCTATTTAGTCATCTGTGCATCTGCCTACAATGCTGTTCCAAGTTGTGCGGGTCTCTCATCCACTTAGTCCCTATGTATTCACCTTTCTTATTTCTTCAGGGTCACTTTTGTGAGGGTTTCAAAGGGGAAAAGAGGAAAACCAGCTGTGTTTAGTTAAAAATTCCACGGTAATCTTTTTCGTCTATGAATTCACTAAAAGAACTTGTCAACTCACTTTTATCTCCAATACCAGCTCACTTGAATGTGTCTTCGTCACCACATTCGACTTAACAAAATACCACTACAACGTTATAACGGTACCTTATCAATAAAAACTTCTTATATCCAATAACTAATAAAAGCATGCATTTATATACTTTCTACAGTATCCTGAATTCATGAGTTTTTCCCAAGAGAGAAATTAAAAGGTAAATACCTTTTCATGTTTCTTTAGAAAGTTGGTTTTCTTGATTTTCCCATGATGCTGCAATTAAGGAAAATAATTAAGATGGAGAAAAAAGGTGATACGCCACAAAAGCAGAAAACATAATTTAAAACATGGCACATATAATACTAATTTACATATCTTAGGCTTTCTTATTTTATTGCCACTTAAAATATCAACATATTTTTAGGCTGCTTTGACTTTGACTTCAATTATATACAAGATTACTTCTGTATGAAAGATGTTAAAATAAAATAGTGATACTTCCTAAGAGATTAACTTATTATATTGATTTAGTACAGCATATTTGTTTCTATAAAAACAAAACTTCCACAGATAAATGGGTTTTTATTCATCCCTTAAGGCAGGGTATCAATTCACATTAAGAAACACTGAGAACATTTGGTTCAGCATTTGGGATTTAATGGTGGAGAAAAAACAGATGTGGTCCTTGCCTTCATAAAACAAAGACTAGTGGGAGAGATAAGCAAAACAACAAATAAAAATTTACTACAAATAGGGGCGCCTGGGTGGCTCAGTCAGTTGAGTGTCTGCCTTCAGCTCAGGTCATGAGCCTGGGGTCCCGGGATCGAGCCCTGCATTGGGCTCCCCGCCCAGGGGGAAGCCTGCTTCTCCCTCTCCCAATCCCCCTGCTTGTGTTCTCTCTCTCGTTATCTCACTCTCTGTCAAATAAATAAAATCTTTAAAAAAAAATTCATTACAAATATATTTAATAATGAATCAAATTGCATTTTTTTTCCAAAAAGAAAAGAATTCCAAAATGGGATTTCTCCAACTAATGTACATGCAGAAGAGGCTTCTGAATGTTCTAGATAATGCTGTATGGAATGCATGGCACTACTGTAGGAGCTTTAGAACAATGAAGGAGTTACCAACGTTAAAATTATTACCATCGCTCATACTTTACACAAAACATTATTTATATATTTTTTAAATCTAGAATTATTACCTAAAGTATACCTGAACTCTTCTGTGAAGCTACCTACTTTCCCCATTCAGGTTGTGACCTTAATTTAAAATCTTAAAGAGTAAGTCCTAAATGTACATTTAGCAATCTCTTATTCTAATATCTGCCCCTGAGAAACTTATAGGTGTTGAGAAATTTTAAAACATTTCCGGAATCTTCGAAAACAAAGTAAAAAGAAATAATTATTACCTTAAGGAAGAACCTCTTGTCAGTTCTTGCTGGATTGTATGAAGCAAGGTATGCAGCAATCAGAATAAACTTAGAGTAATAGGGAAGCTCCACATGAGTATATGCCGAGAGACCTACATAACAAAAATCTTTTATGAAGGCATTTAATAGGCTACCATTAGATTTTAAGTATCTCTCTTTCTTTTCTCACTGATCTTTTGACTTCCATATGGTGTTCTCTGGTAAAAATGACCTACTCCTTGAGCTTAAAGTGCCACTATAATGGGCAGCAGCAGTGGTGGTGAACATTACTATTAATCATATGCTTGCTCATTCTATTATTTTTGCTTAGCTCCTCCTATTCTGAAGTCTAAATCCTACCCATCCTGCCCATCAAAGCCATACTTTCCATTAAACTTCCCCTGCTGCTCTCCTATCATACCAAAATAATAGAAAAACTATCCCTACTATGAATTCCTACTTTGTGGATTTCAGTTACGGCCCATGTAACTTTATACACTGTATTAACAGTTAGTTGTACATAAATTATATTTCTTACCAAGCTATATATAATATTTGCTGAAGGAAACACATCTGGGTTTTGGTTTTGGGGTTTTTTTGTATCCCTACAGTACCCCACATGAAGGAAGTGACTAAATGAATGGATAAATAAAACAAAGGAGCCAGTCAAATAGCATCAATTTTTTACAGGAAAGAAAGGAATTTGATATATACTGAACATCTAGCAGACACTGTGCAAGGTGTCGCCTTATCACTGAGGCATCTCCAAATCTTTGCAGTAACTTAAAGTTAGACATTCTTTTCATTTTAGATGAGGACACTGAGTTGGGTTCGAGGTCATACAGTTAGGGAATTACTGCAGATTTTCTAACGCCGGCATCTACTCCTTTCCATTGGAACACACAACTGAAAATCACTTGTACACCAGCTAGGGCATTGAGAAACAAAACAGACAAAAGAGAATTGCAACACCACTTAATTCTATACCATTTCCTCCAACCACTACCCAGTGATCTACTTTTTAAAATAAGAATACTTTAGATACTCGCTCAATTTTTGTTAAGTGAACTTGTTCTATTGGGATAAATCCAAAGTAATAGTTTCTTTAAATAAAACAAAAGCACAAAGCTTTTTTAAACATAACCAACAGGAATGCATCCCTCAAACTGGGTTAACATAAAACCCAAGAAATACATACATACTGAGATAAAATTGTGTCATACACCTGAACAAAGGCTTTTAAAGAAATTAAATTGCTTGATTTTTATATGACATAATCCAACATTTAGAAAATAGAAAACTGGTATTCGAATTATTTCCTCTCATAAATTGGAGTTTCACTTAAGAGAAAATCATTAATTAAAATATCGTAATTTGTAAATTTTTTTCCATAACACTATTTACTGACTGATGCTCTTTAGTATTAACTTCAATATCTTGATTATTAGTAATCAATTAAAGAAATGTCTCTGGTAACTGTCTCAATACTTCCTTTGATACCTTTAAGTTGTGTTGGATCCGTGTCATCTTTCTGTACCTTTTCCCACTGTGAACTGAGAGAAAATAGAAGAGCAATAATGATTTGAAAATATAAAATCAATATACTGTACTTAAAAATAGTCCTAGAAAAAGTAATTTTTTGGTTTAAGAAAACAGTCAATTTCCTTATAAATAAGACAATATATACATGCATGTTACATGTTTGCGCCTCAACGAAATCATTTAGTACTAGAACAATATAAACTTACATATCAATATCCAGATGTTATTTTAATCTTTTTTCCTGATCACAATTTTAAAGCTATCAAAAACTACCAATAAATAAATAACATCACCTATCCTTCAGTAAAACTCCCAATGCTCCAGTTAGCGTATTAGATGCAACTGTTATACACTATTTCTAACTCCATAACAATCTCTCTTTTTAAAGATTTTATTTATTTGAGAGAGAGAGAGAACACGCACATGCATGCGCGTGCGCGCACAAGCAGAGGAAAGGGGCAGAGGGACAGGCAGAAGCAGGCTTCCCTCTGAGCAGGAAGCCCAATGTAGGGCTCGATCCCAGGACCCTGGGATCATGACCTGAGCCAAAGGCAAATGCTTAACCAACTGAGCCACCCAGGTGCCCCTGCATAACAATCTCTTAAAATAAGTACCATTTTATCAGAAAATTGAGGTCGACAGGTTAAGCTGCCCAAGGACACCTGGCCAGTCAGTAACACAACTACGACCTGAATCCTTATAGAATGCCTGCAAAGTTCATGCCATTTCTACTGCCCCACTCTGATCTTACTTGCAATTAAAACTATTAAACACCGTCAAATATTATTAAGAATATGAAGTCATGATATGACAAATCAAATTCATTAGGAAACACACTACAGTGCAGGAAAAAGACTGCCCTGAGACACAGAAGTTTTAGCTGTATGACCTTGAATAAATCAATAACCTTCTCACCAAAAAATAAGGCAGTTAGATGCAATGATGTGTAAGAACCCTCTCAAACTCTTTAACTCAGTTCTTAAAATACTAATTTAAAAGTAAATGCCAGACCAGAACTAAAGATCCCAAATCAAACTGTATGTATTTTTTTCAAATCTGCAAGCATAGCTGAAAATTATGGAAATATAGGCATACCTCATTTTATCATGCTTCACTGTGCTTTGCCGATGGTGCATTTTTTTTACAAATTGAAGGTTAGCAACCCCCTGCATCAAGCAAGTCTACCAGTGCCATTTTTCTCACAGCAACTGCTCACTTCATGTCTTTGTCACATTTGGGTAATTCTCATACTATTTCAAATTTTTTCATTTTTATTATTCCTTATGGTGATCTGTGACCAGTGATCTTTGATATTACTATTCTAATTGTTCTGGGGGTAACAAACTGCACCCACAGAAGATGGCAAACTTAACTGCTCCACTGACTGGCCATTCCCCCATCTCTTCCTTTCCTTGGGCTTTCCTATTATCTGAGACACAACAATATTGAAATAAGGCCAATTAATAACCCTACAGAGGCCTCTCAGTGTTCAAGTGAAAGAAGAGTCACACGTCTCTCACTTTAAATCAACAGCTAGAAATGATTATGCTTAGTGAGGAAGTCCTGTCAAAAGCTGAGACAGACCAAAAGCTAGGCCTCTTGCACCAGTCAGCCAAGTTGTAAAGGTAAAGAAAAAGTTCTTAAAGGAAACTGAAGGTGCTACTCCAGTGCACACACAAATGGTAAGAAAGCAAACAGCCTTATTGCTGATATTGAGAACATTTTAGGGGTCATGGATATGGACAGTGATATGGACAGAAGATCAAACCAGCCACAACACTCCCTTAAACCAAAGCCTAATCCAGAGCAAGGCCCTAACTCTTCAATTCTATGAAAGCTGAGAGAGGTGAGGAAGCTATAGAAAAAAAGTTTGAAGCTAGCAGAGGTTGGTTCATGAGGTTTAGAGAAAGAAGCCGTCTCTATAACGTAAAAGTGCAAGTTGTGAAGCAGAAGGTGCTGATGTAGAAGCTGCAGCAAGTTACTCCAGAAGATCTAGCTAAGGTCATGAATGAAGGTGGTCGCACTAAACAAGGCTTTCAGTGTAGGTGAAACCGCCTTCTATTGGAAGAAGATGCCATCTGGGACTTTCACAGCTCAGAGCTGACTCTCTTGTAAGGGGCTAATGTAGCTGGTGACTTTAAGTTGAAGCCAATGCTCACTGACCATTCCAGAACTCTTAAGCCCCTTAAAAATGATGCTGAATCTACTCTGCCTGTGCTGTATCAATGGAGCAACAAAGCCTGGATGACAGCACATGTGTACAACATCGTTTACTGAGTATTTTAGGCCCACTGTTGAGACCTGCTCAGAAAAGATTCCTTTCAACACATGACTGCTCACTAACAATGGACCTGGTCACCACCCAAGAGCTCTGATGGAGATGGACAATGAGATTCATATTGTTCTCATGCCTCCTAACACAGTGTCCGGTTCTGTAGCCTCCTGATCAAGGAGTCATTTCACTTTATAGTGAAGAAATACACTTCTCAAGGTTATAACTGTCACAGATAGTAATTCCTCTGATGAATCTGGGCAAAATCAATTGAAAACTTTCTGGAAAGAATTCACCACCCTAGATGTCATTAAAAACATTCATGATTCATGGGAAGAAGTCAAATTATCCACATTAACAGGAATTTGAAAGAAGCTGATTCCAACCCTCGTGGATGACTTTGAGGGGTTCAAGACTTCAGTGGAAGAAGTAACTGCAGAAGCGGCAGAAAAGCAAGAGAACTAGAATTAGAAGTGTAAATGAACTGTAACTGAACTGCTGCAATCTCATGACAGAACTTTAAAAGATGAGGAACTGCTTCTGATGAACAACGGCAATGGTTCCTGAAATGGAATCTGGTTAAGATGCTAATGAAGATTTTTGAAATGACAACAAAGGATTTAGAGTATGATATAAATTTAGTTGATAAGTTGGCAAGAGCCTTTAAAAGTACTGACTCCAATTCTGAAAGTTCTACTATGGGTAAAATCCTATCAAACAGCACTGCAAGCTACAGAGAAATCGTTTATGAAGGGAAGAGTCAACAGATGCAGCAAATTTTACTGCTGTCTTAAGAAATTGCCACAGCCACCCCAACCACCCTGATCAGTGAATAGGCATCAACATCAAGGCAAGACCCTCCACCAGCAAAAAAAAAAAAGAAAAAAAGAAAGAAAAAAAAATCACAACTCACTGAAAGCTCAGATGATGGTTAGCGTTTTTTAGCAATAACATTTTTTATTAAGGTATATGCACACTGTGAGGTTTAAGATAATCTACTGCACTCCTAATAGATGACAATATAATGTGGACTAACTTACATGTGCCCTGGGAAACCAAAAAATTCATCTGACTCATTTTATTGCGTTATTTTTTTTAATTGCAGTAGTCTGGAACAGAACCTGCAATATCTCCAAGGTATGCCTGTACAGCAATATGGGAAATTTCCAGACTACTAGCAACCTATGTGGACAGCAGACCTAGCACAACAAGCTGACTTTCAAAACAGATCACTTCCTCCACCTGATAGCTCAACATTGCTTCACAGATTATAAGGCATTTTCACATTCACTACTTCTTGTAAATGCAAATAAAAATAAATTTTCATCATTTACATTGTTATAATCCAGACTTTGAGACAGTTCAAATTGATAAGAGTTTCTTATATAGCAATTACCCATTTAATGTTATTTAAAGTTGCAAAGGACAACCAGGGGATAAAATGACCATCTTTAAATAATTTGATTCCAAGTCAAAGCACTGTATTAACTGAGGTCAATTAGCCTAGAATTTTAAGATGAACCAGGGAAGAAGGCTGGAGTCTTTTTTATAATTCGTCCAAATGGTTTATAAAAGCTGTATAAGCAACATATATTCCTAACAACAGCTTGCTGAGTCAGGATCTAGCCTTCTATGACTTTATTCTTTTTCTTTATTCTGTTTATCCCAATTATTTAATCTCAATTTGGAACTATAAAACGTTATTTTTTTTAATTTAGCAAATTTTATTTTACATGGGTGAAGGGTCAGGGATAGTAGGGGAAAAAATATATGAGTCACATCTTGAAGCAATTTAAATGCTCTCAAATGGACCAGTAGCTATCACCAAACTTAGATTGCCATTTTCCTACTATCCTACTGGAAAGTCTCACAGGTCCTTTACCAACCACATTACGAGAAAAAAGGGAACGTAAAGGGCATTCTATGATTTGACTACAAAGTTAACCAAGCAGAACAAAAATGCAAACTCTCCTAACTGCCAAATTTTTTTTTCAAAAAGACAAAGAAAATAACCACAAAAGGAAATTCAACAAATTAACATGACAAAGTTAATAAAACCTATACACTTCTTACCAATAAATACAAATGAGTGTAATCCAACCATTAAAGAAAAAAGTTTTCAAAATGTCTCAGTAAGGCAGGAGGTCAGGTTAGCAATGCTTATTTCTGTGCTCTACACCTTTCTGTGAAAGAAACACATTATAGACTATATATATAACTGTAAATATATATATATGTATATATACATATATATATGTATATATACATATATATATATGTATATATACATATATATATATGTATATATACATATATATATATATTTTTTTTTTTTTAAGTAGACTCCATACCCAACATAGAGCCCCACACAGGGCTTGAACTCACAACCCTGAGATCAAGACCTGAGCTGAGATTAAGTACTTTCATTATTATGTAAAAATCATTTTAATAAGCATCCAAATTTTTCTACCTTTAAAAGAGCAGATCACAGCTTTTCTATTCTGTGGCTTCCGAAAATCCTCATCAGATGACTTTTTATTGTTGAAAGAGGAATAACAGTATCTTTGTAATGTTTCTATTTATTTAGAAACTATTAAATTTCTCCCTGAATTATAGCCTAATCAGCTAATTAAACGAAAATCAAAGTTAGTAAAGAAAAATAGTTACAGATTAAGGTATTTATGAGAGAAAAATGATAACACAACTGACCAGGAAGTGAGAAAAGCAGATAGCATTGTTGATGTTTTTAAATTTCCTATATTGCTTTGTAACTGCGACTTAACCTATCACCTGTAAGGCACTGTATTATTCACAAATCATTTTCACACACATTCTTTAAATCTTGGAAGGACTGTGAGAGGAGGAAGCTGAGGCCTAGAGGTTTTTAGGTGACTTGCTAAGACCACAAGTCAGAAAGGGGCTGAAATGGAAATCAAAACTCTGTTCTTCCCACTAAATGCCACCACATTTCCTGAGCAGTTTCACTACTATGAAATTCTAGTAATAAACAAGTGTAGACTTAGGACTTGATTTACACATTGCTTTAATAATCAAATTTTCATTATACCTATTCAAATATCTAACACAAATATAAAAAACAAAGCTAAAGTTGATTTTCCTGTAGCTTTCCAGACTTAAAAAAAAAATTGTGAGATATACGCCTTACTTCAAGCTGTGTAACCTATTGGTTAAAAATTGTCTGTCTTTCCCGGGGCGCCTGGGTGGCACAGCGGTTAAGTGTCTGCCTTCGGCTCAGGGCGTGATCCCGGCGTTCTGGGATCGAGCCCCACATCAGGCTCTTCCGCTATGAGCCTGCTTCTTCCTCTCCCACTCCCTCTGCTTGTGTTCCCTCTCTCGCTGGCTGTCTCTATCTCTGCTGAATAAATAAATAAAATCTTAAAAAAAAAAAAATTGTCTGTCCTTCCCAAAATAAGAAGAAATGATTCAAAACTCATGAGTTTTTTCCTAACATGAAGAAGGTAAAGGAAAACACTTTAGCAGATAAAATATCCAAAGTAAAGATAGAAATATTATACACAGTAAAAGAAAATTACCTTGATATTTCCCTGAGATAAACAGTCTGCATAGCTCTCTTCAAATGAGGTTCAATATTTCTCCAGAGTTTGCGAGTATCACGTTCATTTGCTACCCCAAAAGGGAGAAAATTTCAAAAATTCAGATCTTACAGAAATCATTTCAAAACAAATATTAATAAGTAAAATTACACAGTTACCTTCTCCTTTAACCACAGGCTCACAATATTTAGGAAAATTAAGTACTGCCTGTAAATAAAGGGAAAAAAAAGAGAGAGAAAGCACTTATTCACCACAAATAGGAATTATTTTCCAAGTACAATGTTTATTAGAATGTAGGCAATTTTATTTCAATATAATTACTCAAGTAAAATATTATTATCGCTTATTACAATAATAAAACAATAAATATAAAAAATGATAGTAAAACAACATGCAAAATACTCCCGAACTGGCTAAATCCTGCCTAATATATTAGCCTCTAGATATAAAGTAATATAACAAAGCATAATTTGTAATTTTAGTTTATAATTCTGTCACAAAGGACCACAAAACACACAATACCACTAGCCCAAAGAATTACTCTGTTACTTTCCAAGGTTTAAACATTTTCACAAATCAAACATCAATTCATTCAGTACGATTCAAAATTAGGAGATTGGCAGCACCACCTGAGACTACTATAAATTCAAGTTCTTGGCACCATGCCAGGCATACACGATCAGGACCTCTAAGAATAAGATCCAGGAACCATGTTTTAACAATCTCTCTGAGAATTCTATGTATTCCAAGGTCTGAGCAGTACTAACTAATCATAATTACTTAACAGTTTTCCATGATCAGCACTGGAATTCTACCGAGAGGTAGTTCAAGCAGACAGATAAAAACATGCCACTGCCATTTATTAATATTAATTTGATCACAAGTATTTCATACTGAAATGACTCCATAACGAAGCCTGGAGAAAGACAGACATAAATGTGTAACTATCCAACCTCAAATCTAGAAGATAACAGAGAGCTAAGAACTAATCCTTGAAACAATTTTTCCTATTTTATTCCATAAAAAGCAATTGTTTAGGGCAGAAAAATCTTCCAAACTGTGTTAAGTGTAGAGAGGTGAACTTTCTTAACTTAGTTTCAGGTTTTTGGATCTAAACACTGCTTAATAACAGTAACGTCACAATGTCAGGAGTAAACAACTTGGCTAACTGCTTTTTTTCTTGGCCAAAACATTAAAATATTTGTTTAATCATTTACAAATAGCAGTAAAAAGGTAATGAAGATAATTCTAGGAGACTACTTTCCCGTTTTACTTTAGTAAATTAGTATTTTCCCCATGTCATTCCACAAGAACTTGCTGAGTATATAAAACTATATGATGAGTACCCTTAACTCTCCAAATACAATCTCTGTATTTTAGTAAATCTATAAATCCCAGCCCTTACTAACAAGCGGAATTTGACAAAATAATCTGTCCAAATACAAAATACTTTCTACAACTTTGGCTATTAACATTCAAATGTGCTCTCCAATATTATGCCCATTTGTCCTATATTAATCCTCAAATATAAGCAAGTCTTACTTTCCTATATTAGGATTATTTATAGTGAAATCTAACTTCAGGCTCACTGATATTTTAAACTGTCCTCCCAATTACCCAGGGACTGGAAATAAAAAGGCTGCTAATAAAATCACGAAAAGAATTCCAAAGCCCAAGCAGAAATAATTTTTAGGATGGCACAGCGGTTGGGCGCCTGCCTTCGGCTCAGGGCGTGATCCCGGCATTATGGGATCGAGCCCCACGTCAGGCTCCTCCGCTGTGAGCCTGCTTCTTCCTCTCCCACTCCCCCTGCTTGTGTTCCCTCTCTCGCTGGCTGTCTCTATCTCTGTCGAATAAATAAATAAAATCTTTAAAAATAAAAATAAAGGCAATGTTTAAAAAAAAATAATTTTTAGGTAATTTTTTGATATAATAAATTTCTACTCCCACTGAACATTCCCCCCATTTGTCTCCCCATTATTCCTTAACTTTTAAGCATATATTTTACTCTTACCTGGTCACATTCATGAAGAAGTGCTGGGGGGGGAGACACAGGTATAACTTTATTAAGAAATAACCATGTGCTCAGCAAATATTCAAGCTCATAATAGTAACAGGAGAAGAAGCATAATTATCAAGAGTTAGTTACGGCCACCTGTGACCTCACTTATTCCTGACAACTGCACTTTTATTATGCCCATTTGTCGCCCAAGAAAGCAAAATATAATTTGCCTACAGGCACAGAGATTCCAGTGCCTGGATTCATGATCATGGATTTGAGAGATATCCTGGGAATTTATTTCTAAACCAACAAGGGCACAATGTTATCAAAGCCTGATCCAGGTGAAACAGAGAGACCATTTCCCTCATACTGCAAAGAAAAACTTGCATTGCTTTAAGGGGCAAAACAATCCATTATGAATAATGACTAGGTTGCCACAAGACAGAGATAGGCAATTTAGGAAACTTCCAACTCTTCCTCAGCAAGATTTTCAGAAAAACTTCATTATTCTATTTGAAATGATTTGTTAGAAAATCATCTAAAAGGGACACCTGGCTGGCTCAGTCAGAAGAGTGTGCCATTAGATCTCAGAGTCATGAGTTTGAGCCCCATGTTGGGTATAGAGATTACTTAAATAAAAACTTAAAAAAAAAGGATACATGTACACTATAGTAAGCAAAACTCTAAGATAGCCCTCCAAGACTGCCACCCCGATATACATGCACACCTTCTCTCAGTTATTCAATCACACTAATTTAGGCACTGCTGTAAAAGAATTTTGTAGATGTAATTAAAATCCCAAAGACTGTACTATTTATGGGAGAGTAAAAATAGGGATAATCAGGTGAGTCTGACCTAATCACACAAGCCCTTCAAAAGCAGAAAGTGTTCTCTGGCCACAGAAGTCAGAGATTAGGAGTATGAGGATTTAACAAACCCTTGGTGGCTGGTGGATGGATAGGTACGTGGCAAAGAACACAGGTGCTCTCTAGGAGGCCTGAGACTTGGCTGACAGCCAGCAAGACACCTTCAGGCCTCATTTTTACAGCCAAAAAACCCTGCATTCTGTCAAGTCTGAATGAGCTTGGAAGCTATTTTCCCTAGAATCTCAAGATGAGAATACAGTTTAGCCAAAACTTTAATTTTATCTGATATCTTTAACAGAAGTCAGCAACAGCACCTGGATTTCTGACCTACAGAACTGTGAGCTAATAAATGTGTTGTTTTAAGCCACTAAATTTGTGGTAATTTGTTATGCAGCAATAGAAAGCTAATACACATGTTCACGTACAAATATAAAAACATATCCAATATTCCAAGGCCATGCAGAAATAATTTCTGAACTCTTTTGCCTTTTTAAGAATACCTACATCTCATCTCTGAAATATTAGAGAAATAAAAATCAGAACTGAGAACATTTGTATTAACATTAATTTAATCAAGCAATGGAGACCTTACTATATGCATTAACTCATTTAAACCTCTAAATGAGCCTATGAGGTAGACATTATTATTCTCATTCCCATCTTGTAGAGAAGTTAAAGTATGCTTCCAATCTCTGACTTTCCCTTCTTTGATCAGCCACAGAAAACTCTGCTTTTCAAAGTGCTCGTGTGATTAGGTGATCCCCACCCTGGTAATTGCCCTATATTAAAACAGGATATCCTGATGGATATCAGGATCATATCAGATGGATATGAAAAATGATTAAACTGAAATTCTGACGAGGAGCAGGGTATTTAACAAGGTTTCAAGGTACTTCCCCACAAAAAGGAGGAAAAAAATACCATCTTAATCAAATGATCAAAGTGAACAATATCAGTTATAAAGTAAAACGAAATCCTGTAACACCTGATAGGATGCAATGAGAACAAAGCATCTTTTCTGCATAACCTGAATCTGACCATAAGCAAACAACAGACAAATCCAAATTAAAGGCGATTCCACAGAACAACTGGCCTGTAATCTTCAAAGACTGAAACAACTACTTCAAATGAAGTTCAAGAAACAGCAACTAAATGCCATATGTGATTCTGAACTGGATTCTTTTGCTCTTACGTACATTATTGTGACAACTGGCAAACCCTGAATAGGGTCTGAGGATCAGGTTGGAGCAATGAGTCCATTTTTTCATTTTGATGGTTGTACTGTAGTTATGTGGGAGAATGCCATTCTAAGATACATGCACTAAAGTATTTGGGGTCACGGGGCATCAAGTCATAAACAATCTTTAATGATTTGCGAAAAAAGAGGAAAAGTTCTTTTTATTGTACCTGCAGTTTTTTGTAAATTAGAAATTGCTTCCAAAATAATTTTTTAAGATTTTATTTATTTGACAGAGAGAACGAGCGAGAGAGAGCACAAGCAGAGGGAGAGGGAGAAGCAGGTTCCCCGCTGAGCAGGAAGCTGGATGTGGCGCTCGATCCCAGGACCTTGAGATCATAACCTGAGTTGAAGACAAGACGCTTAACCGACTAAGCCACCCAGATGCCCCGTAACTGCTTCTAAAAATTTTTAAATAAATTTTAAAACTATCCAATACTTTATCTTGTAAATACTATATGTAATAAAATAATGGGAGCAAACTATTAACATGTCAGTACCACTGAACGTGGTTGTGATACAAAAAGATTTATTTATTCAAGGCCAAAAATAAAGGTACCCTGTAAAGGCCCAACTGGGAAAGCTAGCTAAATACTGCCTCTTGCTTACCCCATGTCTAAAGACGACTATGGGACTACTCAAAATATGCCACAGCTTCATTTAACATGGATGAGTATCTCAAAATGTTGAGCAAAAGTAGATAAAAAAGAATGCATACTGTATGTTTCCACTTAGATAAAGTTCAAAAACAGGCAAAACTAACCTTTAATGTTAGAAGCCAAAATAGTGATTATCTCTGAGGAGGAAAGAAGAGGTAGAAATTGGGAGGAAGCATGAAGTGGGCTCCTTGCATGGTGGTAATTTTCCACTTTTTGATCTGGATTATATTTGCACATACGTGTTCATTTTGTGATAATTCACTGTGGTACATATGTATGGTTTCTGTGCTTTTTTTTTTTTTTCTTTTTCTTTAAGTAGGCTCCACACCCAGCATGGAACCCAACTCGGGGCTTGAACTCATGATTCTGAGATCAAGACCTGAGCTGAGATCGAGTCCGATGCTTAACCGACTAAGCCACCCAGGTACGCCGTGTGCTTTTCTGTATATACGCTACACTTTAATCAAAAAGTCAAGGGAAAAAAAAGAAAAACAAACCTAAATAGGTTATTTCTCCTAATTAAAGACTGCCTCCCCCTGAAGCACCTTTCACCAAAAAATAGCTCTTCCCTAGATAGAAAAGACATCGTCATTCATAAATCAACCAGTATAAAGATATAAGAGAGTGGTGAAGGACACCCACTCACCCAGTCATCTGTCAAACCAAACCTGGCAATCAACGGAATGATAGCTGTTCTGCCAGATCATCCTTCAAACTTCACATTCTTATGACTTTAACATATGATGCAAACCTACAGCAGTTTTAGTTAGCCGTCTTCATACACAAGCCATGGTTTATGTTCTTGGACACAGGAAGATTACAATATATTTTTAAGTCCATGAACGTTTGCTCAGCAGAGGGAGGAAGAGAACTAAAATTAACTGATCCCCTTCAGCTATCAGGCATTTTACACGTGATCCCCCCGGCCCCCCCCTTTTTTTACCTCACAAAAGTCCTCTGAGGCAGATATTATACCTACTTAACAAAAGAGAAAACTCAAGTTCAAAAAGGTTAAGTAACTTGCCAAGAACACACTGCTGGTAAATGACACTTGTGTTTCTTCATCTATAAAATGAAAATTCATGATAATGCCTTCCTTTACAGGGTTGTTTTAAGAGTTGAGTCAATATTGGTAAAAGGCTTAGAACAGTGGCCAGCACACAAGAACTACTCAATAAAACTGGCTATTATTTAAGAGGTAGGTGTAGTCTAGTGCTTATGAACACATGCTCTGGAGCCAGACCCCATGATTCTTTATTCGCAAAATTTTATAATCTAATTCATTTTTGTTCTCAGGGACCATTTTTCTCTAGCATACAATCAAAAATAAAGCAAAAATAACTAATATGTATAGAAACATATTGGTGTGTACTGTCTTTTGAGTCGACTGAGAGCTAGGAGACAAATCTGCAACCATTTCAGAACTGTGACAGTCTCTTCCCTATCAAAAAAATAATAATTGTTTGAAAAATACATGAAAGAATTTGAGATTTGAGAGTGTCAGACTGTTTGAAGTAAAAATTACGTTGGGTTGGTCAGCTGCATGTTAGTTACAGGCATGTTAGTTACAGGCAGAAGGCTCTGTAACTCTGAGCAGCTTCTCTGTGCCAGCTCCCTTCACCGTCCTGTGACCCAGAACTCACCTCTCCCCATGCTCCAAACATCCATGGGATGATCTACTTAGTCCCCTGCTCAAAAGTAAGATCAAAACTTCTACATAAAAACCAGCTGTATTATTTTGTCAAAATAATTCACAAAAAGTAAGTGATCCCCCCAGAAATTATTTGTACTTTAAAAGGAGAATATTTATTCAAATAACTTAGTGTTATCAGTAATATCACCTAACATATTTTTATAAGCACTTTAATAGAGATTATTTCATTTTATCCTCATAAAATTCATCTGGGGTATGTATTCTTGGTTACTACTTCCCCCTACTTTAAAAATGAGGAAACTGAAGTACATAAAATTACATACATTACATAGCTGGTAAGTGGCAGAGCTGAGGTATTTTAATATTAAGTCCTCTGCTTATACATACTTTGATTATGGGACACCCACTTCTTAGTCACTATGTCACTGGTCACCACAGGCACATGGTCTAACCACAACAAAAACTTGGCATAAGAAATTTGGAATTGGGGTGCCTGGGTAGAGCAGTCGTTAAGGGTCTGCCTTCGGCTCAGGGCGTGATCAAGGATCGAGCCCCACATCAGGCTCCTCCACTGGGAGCCTGCTTCTTCCTCTCCCACTCTCCCTGCTTGTGTTCCCTCTCTCACTGGCTGTCTCTGTCAAACAAATAAATAAAATCTTTAAAAAAAAAAAAAAGAAATTTGGAATTGCACTCTAAAAGATTACTAAGCTCTGCCTAAGCAATTAATTTTTCTGAGTAATTTCTAAGAAAATTATGATATTTAAAAAGAAAAAAGTTTAAAATACAATAATCTTAATGTGTAACAGATTTGTTTTAAAAGGACAATGTAGGGGGCGCCTGGGTGGCTGAGTCATTAAGCGTCTGCCTTCCGCTCAGGGCGTGATCCCGGCATTCTGGGATCGAGCCCCACATCAGGCTCCTCCGCTGGGAGCCTGCTTCTTCCTCTCCCACTCCCCCTGCTTGTGTTCCTCTCTCACTGGCTGTCTCTCTCTCTGTCAAATAAATCAATAAAATCTTTTAAAAAATTAAAAAATAAAATAATAAAATTTTTACGAAATGAACCATTCTGTGTCTGGCATTTATAAATGAATATAAAATAACCTGTTGACAATTTTAAAAATTATAATGACTATTTTTTAAGACTACCATAAAAATAGAAAGGACAAACCTAAATGAATATTCGAAGTAGTACTTTACTTTCTCTTATCTTGTGCTACCTACACACCTAGCCTCCAAAAAAAATAGTACTTAAAGAAATAATTTATAAAGCAAACTTAAAAGCATATATATAGAAAAGATGCCTAAAAAGAATCCTTTGCAGGTGATTTATTAAACTTTCAATAACTATGACATTTACAAACTCTGAAACAAATAGTATCCACTTGAAGGAAAATATACCTTTATTATCCTATGTTCCACATATGGAGGAAAATAAGAACACTGCTATTTTTTTCCTGTGCATACAGATCATTTCTTACATATATTAGTTTTACTAGTAGTAGTAAAAGCTTAAACCACCCTTCAAGCTTCAAGTTTATGAACATGATGTAACAATAACAACTACAACAAAATAGTAACTTCATCCCTAAACAATTTCTCAGTAAAACCTAAAGGGTTAAAAAGGGACTGTATAAGATACCATATTTAAATACATATTTTCTTTCACACTTTATCTAGAAATAGTTTCCTAAACAATTCTTTCTTCTTACACTTTATGCTCTACTTTGAAATGGCTGCAGGCACAGATTCCCACAGGATTCAGGTAAGTTGTGGTAACTGCAGGTTACTTCCCAGGCAAAATGGTAGAGGACTGTTTCCCCTTGACTCTACCTCATGCAGGTACTGTGTACTAACCCCTCTCCTCTCTGTAAGCCCCTCTGTTGTCATTTCCTTTGGGCACCAGGGATCCAAGACGTTCAATTGCTGGAGAAATGTTAGTGATGAGCTTGAACTAGAACAGCCTGTCTCTTCTTTTTTCAGTACTCAGAAGACGCTTGGTACCTACATCTACATCAGAAGAAGCCTAAAATCTAAAACTTAGAAAAACATACTAAACGTAAACACGATTTGAAACTGTCACCTTCTTCTACATTCTGTCTCAAACACACATTCAAACACATACTGAATACCCTCTACGTGACTCTTTTCAGAGCAAAGAAAAGAGTAAAACAAAGAAAACGTGCTAAAATCTATAGAATTTGTTCCTTTTAAAGTAACTGTTTTCCAGGGCGCCTTGGTGGCTCAGTCGGTTAAGCAATTGCCTTCAGCTCAGGTCATAATCCCAGGGTCCTGGGATCGAGTCCCGCATCAGGCTCCCTGCTCAGCAGGTAGCCTGCTTCTCCATCTGCCCCTCTCTGTGCTCATGTCCTCTCGCTCAAATGGATGAATAAAATCTTAAAAAAAAAAAAGTAACTGTTTTCCAGCCTTAATTATATTACTACTTTTTCTTACATGTAGACAGAATCTTAGTATTAATGGAAGGTTTCTAAAAGGGAAACCAGATACTCTTGCCTCCTCCCCTTCATACCCAATTAAAAAGTAGAAAGATCAAAGAAAAATTAAAGTAAGTCTTATTACTTTACAAATTACCTGTGAAATATAAATAGCTTCACTACTCTTTTAAATAATGTTTTAATTATTCATATAAATATTAAAAGTAATCCTTTATATAAAGATAAGTAATTCAAGGTCCGTGGCTCATGAAAGACCTGTAAGTAAGGCTTCTGACTATCCTTAAGTTCATCTAGATGTCAGACCACTACTGCTACATACACAAAACCTCAGAGAAACGTTACAAAAATTAAAAGACATAAAATTACTTATTAAGCTTTTACACCTTCTGTTTCTCTTCATTTTGATTTTAATGAAGTTTTACATTTTCCGTAATTAGAAAAAGAGAAAGAAGGAAACAAAAAACACTCCTAAGGAAGAGTGAGAAGACGTAACTAAAGATGAATGAAGGTTTTCTGATCAGATTGAAGTTTGTAATACGGAACAGACTTCCACCTACTTATGTCAGCCTCAAAAGGCCATATCCAAATTTCTAGAATAAATTTTCAGCTTCTAGCCTACCTCACACCACTTCTACATGGAAAAATATTAAAAGATGTACTTTTCTTTTTTTTTTTTTTTTAAAGTAAAAAGCTCACTCACCAGATGTCTGAGCTCTTTCAAATCTCGGCAGACAGTGTAGAAAACTCCAAGAAGAATATTAATGTAGGCAGCATAGAAATCAGCTGAATACTCTGGAGGATGATCATGTGACAGGATCTTTTGAAGGTTCCCTGTTCAAAGGACATACATGAACTTAAGGATTAACCCAGCACCCCAGAAGTTATAACTTCTAGCATTTTATAACAAGGGTATAAAACAATAAATATACAGGCCCAACAACTATTAAGAAATAAGAAAACTGTTCCAAGAGTAGAAAAGTAACACAACTTTTGAAACTGAGGTAAAAGAATTATGAATCTAATATTCTAAAAACATTACTAAAAACTGCTTAAGACAAATATTAAACAATGGCATCTAAAGAAAATCTCAAGAACCTCTGCAGGCAAAATCAATATCAAGGGTGAAAAATAATATATGTTCTATTTCTTTTTCTGCCTAATTAGTAAATCAACTAGAAACAAGCAGGGGTACTACATAAACAACCACTAAACTGGAAAATGCTCTTCATTTTTTCAAAAATAAAAAGAATTCATACGTTTTTATGAAAATTGTCACCTTTACTTTGTCATTCCTCCTTTTATAAATCATGTTTTCTTCCTAAAGCTTTGGTATCTTTACTGTATTTCTCGTCTATCTTTTTTTTTTTTTTAAGATTTTATTTATTTATTCGACAGAGATAGAGACAGCCAGCGAGAGAGGGAACGCAAGCAGGGGGAGTGGGAGAGGAAGAAGCAGGTTCATAGGGGAAGAGCCTGATGTGGGGCTCGATCCCATAATGCCGGGATCACGCCCTGAGCCGAAGGCAGACGCTTAACCGCTGTGCCACCCAGGCGCCCCTCTCGTCTATCTTAAACCCTTTATACAATATCACACATTTAGAATCCTAAACTTTATTTTATCCTGCTGGAAATATCATATTGTAGAAGCACAGTTAAAATTAAAAGAGAAACAGCCACCCATTATTCAAAAATTTCCCATGTATAGTACATGAAATCAATTAGTCATTCTTTCCTTATTGCAATTCCCTCTGACTCCCTGGTGCCATGATCTCTTTAGAGTCCTCAGTTAGGAGCTCTTTGACTAGTTCTACAGGTTCAGGGTTTTTGCAATACTTACAAGTAAAAACTCTTATAAGATGTTCTGATCAAGTCAGGTTCCCTTTAAAAGGTGACTATTTTTACCATGGATACTATGCCATTTACCATCAGCCCTTGACTCCACCACTCTGTTGTTCCTCACAATCAGTTAGATACAGGTGCAAGATCGAACAATATATATGGCCTATCACTGGATATATATTAAGAGAAACTTATAGTTATATGTCAAGGGCTCTTTTAGATAGGACTTCTGACTGAAAAAACAAAACATAGCACACTTCAAAGCCCAGTCACATGCTTGGAATATTACCCTGAACGGATTCTGTATGAGAGACTTACCAGATCTGCATTTTTTATATCATAACCACTGAAAAAAAACCACACAAAGTCCAAAACTTGACTTTGCAGTCCATGTATTTTTACATTCTAATAGGGCATTTTAAATTTAATGTTATTAAGCTTTTTAAAACCATGCATGGAAAAATATAGGATACACTGAAAGTTTCTAAAAGGTGCCTTAAAACTTGGGAGATAGAAGGGATGGATGGTCAGACAGATGAACATACATAGGCAAAAAAGATGGTCTACAAATGCATGGATGCAGAAATGTGGAAAACAGGTTTCCAGCCCAGACTGCACTCCAAAGCTCCTCCTGAACATCTCTATCTAGACACCCCTTATCGGTGACTCTCAGTGCCTCACATGAAAGTTGGTTAGTTGTTACCACCAGCTCAATCTTGATGGAAGTGTTATAAGTGTTATGAGCTAGAGATCTCACTGTGTTTCTACAAAAATAAACCAGCTGCTTAGTTAAGACTATAGGCAAAACTGCAGACTACAACTCTACGTTATGGAAGCTCAAATTGTTTGGGACTACTCAAACTTATGGAAAAATCCCAACTTTAACAGAAAGTCAAAAATAGTATGCTAACAGGTAGTAAATAAAGGAAAGGAGAAACCATACGACTGGTCTCCTGTTGTCTCAAAATTACACTATCAAAGTATAGTTTAAAACACAAAGAACAACCATTTCTAACTTGAAGAAGAACTTCAGCTTCTAGTCATGAAAAAGTAAGAGGCTCCAGAAATACTTTCCTGCAACAAACTAAAAACTGGACAAAATGTAGAAAAACACTATTTTCAGACATCAAACAACAAGCAATAAAGCCCCGTGATACCTGAGAAAAAAAGGAAACAAATGAGCCATCAACCAGGCTTTCTAACAAGAGGTAATTTTAGAACTGTGGTACAGGAAAGTTCCAAAAGGAGCCATTAATACCAATGGAACACAAAGACCAGAGTAGAGGGAGCTATCTAAGGCAGTCAGAATGTACAGGGTAGAGTACAACAGAGAAAGAGCTATGGAAAGAAACAGCTCCAGAAATCTACATAGGGGTTGTCCTTGAGTCCTGTCTGAATACCAATCTCTATATGCACGGAGTAAAACCCTATAGGCCAAGCAAGAACTACTTCTGGGGTTAAACAATTAATGGAGAGTTGTCAATAAAACGTTATCAGAGCTCACAAAGAACTGTAAATCATTCATACTGTCGCCAGTCAGAATGAAAAAGCTATGCTGAATACACGTGGCATTCAGTAGAGATCCCAGAAGGGCTATGTCGTAAAAGCAGAGCTAAAATTACCCCTGGAAAAAAGGCCACTCCAGAGCATCCCTCAAAAAAAGCTTAAAAATACCCCTAAAAGAGTCAGATATATCTTCAAGAAATTTAAATGCTTCCTAGAAAAATGTCCAACATACAACAAAAAACATATCAATTATTCAATCAAAAATTACTAAATACACAAAGTAGTATAATGAATACCCATAATGGATAAAAATTAGTCAACAGAAACAAACTCAAAATGAAAGAGATCATGGAATCAATAGACAAGGACATTAAAACAACTATTATAAACATGCTCATAAGCTCAAAAACACAAAGGAAAACAAAAGCATAGTAAGATCTGTAATGAAAATTCTAGTGGATGGGATTAACTGCAGATTAGACACTTGTAGAGGGAAAAAAAAAGTCAGTGAATCCAAAGACATAGAGAAAAAAACTATCCCTGATAAAACACACAGAAGAAAGATTTAAAATTTAGGGGTGCCTGGGTGACTCAGTTGTTAAGCATCTGCCTTCGGCTCAGGTCATGATCCCAGGGTCCGGGGAAGGATCGAGCCTCGCATGGGCTCCCTGCTCAGCGGGAAGCCTGCTTCTCCCTCTCCCACTCCCCCTGCTGGTGGTGTTCCCTCTCTCGCTGTGTCTCTCTCTGCCCAATAAATAAATAAAACCTTAAAAAAAAAAAATTTAAAATTTAAATAAATAAACAGATTCAGTGAGACAATATCAAGTGGTCTAACATACATATAATGCAGTCCCAGGATAAGGCAAGGAAAGGGAGCACAGGGAACAAAGATAAAACATTTGAAGAAATAAGGGCTGAAAATTTTCCAAAGTCATTGAAACTATACAATTCATGCATCCAAGAAGCTCAAGCAAGACAAACAATAAAAGATTTTTTATTTCTTTCAAGTCCAAATAATAATTTAATATGGGGTTTATGATAGGGGTACCTGGGTGGCTCAGTCAGTTAAGTGTTCAACTCTTGATTTCAGCGCAGCTCATGATCTCAGGGTCGTGAGCTCAAGCCCTAAATTGGGCTCCGTGCTCAGCCCATAGTCTGCTTGAGATTCTCTCCCCCCCTCCCTTTGCCCCTCCCCTCTCTCATACTTTCTTTCTCTCTCAAATAAAATCTTTTTAAAAAATATGCAGTTTATAATAAATATAGAAGTAAAACAGTACAAAAACAGCACAAATGTTGTGAGACAGGAAACTATAAGTCACTAAGATTTTCAGTTTATTGGAGCATAACCTTTCCTGAATGATAGAATAACTACTAAACCAAACCAAAAAGCTGATTAAGTACATTATAATTCACCGGGGGGGGGGGAACTGCCTCACCAAAAGATGAGTAGTCTGCATGTGGTAGAGATTAGAAACAAGAATTCCAAACTGGGACCCCTAGTGATCACTGCTGAGAGAGGGCATCCTGAACATCAAATATCATATTCTTATAAATGGTATGTGTATCAAGTTATGATTGGATGACATTAGCCACTAAGATTATCCCTTTACTCTGGTTCCATGCTTACTCTAACTACAATCTGGCTTATCAATTAATGTTTCCTTTTTGAATGCCTTTCTATGTGATTATGGGTTGCTTTTTTTAAAAAAATCTTGGTATGTAGAAGGCCCTGAATTAAATCATCAGATTAAGCATGGCTCCATTATTACATACTCTCTGAAACTGGCCAGATCACTTTAATTAAATATGTCCCCAAATTCTCTCCATCTATGATGCTTTGTATCTTTACTTTCTAAAATTTTAAATCAAATTCTACAATTATACCATACTTTAGTACAACTTCACTAAGATGTAGAAAATCAGCTTTTAAAAAAATAATTTCCTTAAATTCTAAATAGTTTTTCAGTACTTAAACCCTAAATGGGTCATGAAAAAAGTTAACTTTGAACAGTGATGACACAGGCACAAAGGAATTTTTTTAATGAAATCCTTGATTTATTCCTTTTCTTCCTACTCTTTTCTCTTCTTCCTATTTTGCAATTTTCATGTAAGAGAAGCTATTGAAAATAAGGGCTCCCTTTACCTATTTTGGATTCCTTTCTTCTATTTCGGTTAATTAGCTAAGGCAAGGTGTCCTTTGATTGCTGTTCCAGTGTAAATAGGCAAAAATGTGTTTATCTTAACAATGAATGTTTACAGCTGATTAGTTCAGAGGGCTAGTGTTAACGAGGCCAAGGTCAAGGAATGCTATTTTTTCATAGCCTGCGTTATGTTTCACATTTATAAACTTTGAATCAGAAGCATCATACTTGTATAGTGACAACACAATATTAATCTACAAAACTATTCAGCAACACAAAAGGCTACAGTGTTCTTCCAAAAACAAAAACAATCAAGATCTATGAAATTTAAGATTAAATACAAACCAAAAAGAAATAAGAAATGCAAGGCCTAGTAGTTGGTATCATAAGAGGAACACTAACGAAAAATAAAATGAGATTTACAAAGTTAAAAGATACATTCCACATAGTACTTAACCCAAATATATGGTAAATAAAGATTTTCACACAATTTAAATGTGCTTTGCCAACCTAGTCTGACTCTTATTTGTATGGGTATTACCATCACAATATATACATCTTACTATACTGACTAAAAAATGTGAAAATACACCATTAGCACAAATATGTGAAGAATACTTATTAAAAAAACTTTAGTAACTATGTGAGAATAACCCCTCATAGTTCCAAAATAAAGCCTCTGTAAGTGCAGATAACGTAACATTTTATTTGAGATTGGCAGCAAACCTGAAAAGATTTAAGAACATCAAAGAATATCATTTGAATATAGCTAGCTTAATCTTTCAAAAAACAAAAACTATTTTAGTGAATATCATTTGTCAAAACGAAGTTTTAAAATTTACCTATGCTATAATCAGGGAAATACAAGACAAATGGCTCAAAGCACCCAGTATTTGGACGAAACTTTTCCCAAACAATTTCACTGAGAAATAGAACAGTCACATTTCTGTCAGTCTGTAAAAGAAAGAAAAATAAAAGTAACTTTGAATTTAAAAATCTTAATCAGAGCAGCAATTCCATTTGAATTTTTCTTTCAAATAAACCCAGTAAAGTTACAACATATAACAAGTTATTTGCATATTAATAAGCCTTATTTATAAAACCTAATCAAGGAGCTCACCCACTTGCAAATTTTCATACATGCTTACTTAGAATTTCCATAAAACTTTTAGGTTAACCGACATTTCGGTTACCCATGAACGCTAGGACAGTCATACAAGGGTTTCTTTTATAGAAACCAAGAAACACATTTGCTTAATAATTAAGATGATACCCTTTTATGGGAGTTTTCAAGGAAATCATTAGCTTACATTCAATAAAAAAATGTTCAACTTAATATCTCTCATCATTAAAATAGCTACAGAAACCCAGAGAGGAAATAAGAGTTAAACAAAAAGGGATACGCTGTACTTAAAACCATATAGCATTAGGAAACTTTTAAGAGTTTTTTTAAAAGCTATTTTCACACAAACACATGAGCAAAACATGTTGAATATACATTAAAAACATTAAATACACACACAAAACACCACTG
Source organism: Ailuropoda melanoleuca (assembly GCF_002007445.2). Taxonomy (NCBI): domain Eukaryota; kingdom Metazoa; phylum Chordata; class Mammalia; order Carnivora; family Ursidae; genus Ailuropoda; species Ailuropoda melanoleuca. The sequence continues at coordinate 127,659,389 of NC_048218.1, read as the reverse complement.
TAAAGTGAAGTCATCTTCTGAAGTCTATTTGGAAGTATTATCAGTATACCAAAATGAACACTTAAGAAAATAAGCTCAGCATGTATGCTGTCCTACAGAGTGGCCACAAATGCCCTATGATGCCACTTACAATGTATCTGTAGACACACTTCTGCATTTTCAACACAAATTTTAATTTTTCCCCATATTCTTTTTGACATCTCCCAAGTGACAGAGCAGGCATGATAGCTGTTTTGTTCTATAACTATTCTTAGGATCCAAACACATAAATTACACTATACTTTGATGGTGATTTACTATTTATTGATTCCTAACTTACATGTAATCTTACGTTCCAATTTTCATTACTTAGAAAAACATTCTTTTGGCTAACAAAGATAGCTGAGTTCAGTAAATTAATAATTCCACAAAAATCTAGCTTCTTTATGAGAAAGAGGAAAAAATTTTTACTTTCAAATGTTTTTTGTGTCCTTGAATTTATTTCTATAGGGATAAAAAAGTATACTCTAAATACAACCTTGATTACATAGCATTGAGTGGTTTTGCTTTAAAAAATGATCATCTGGGGCACCTGGATAGCGCAGTCATTAAGCGTCTGCCTTCGGCTCAGGGCGTGATCCTGGCATTCCCCACATCGGGCTCCTCCGCTGGGAGCCTGCCTCTTCCTCTCCCACTCCCCCTGCTGTGTTCCCTCTCTAGCTGGCTGTCTCTCTGTCACATAAATAAATAAAAAATCTTAAAAAAAAAAATGATCATCTAAAAGCATTTGATAACATCAGTTCAAAAACAGAAAGGATTGGGATAGGCCTGTGATGGGTATTAAGGAGGGCACATATTGCATGGAGCACTGGGTGTCACACGCAAATAATGAATCATGGAACACTACATCAAAAACTAAGGATGTACTGCATGGTGACTAACATAACATAATAAAAAATTATTATACAAAAATAGAAAGGTCTAAAAAACAGATGATATTTATCTATCTGAAAGAATTTTAAGTTGGTAATGTTCACATCTCATCTCGCCTTCAATATACAATATTTATCATAACTTAAACTTCATTTTGCTCAGATATGTAATATAAAAAAACAAATGCTGGGGTGCCTGGGTGGCTCACCTGGTTAAGCATCTGACTTCAACTCAGGTCATAATCTCAGGGTCCTGGGACCAAGCCCTGAGCCGCGTGTTGGGATCCCCACTCAGTGGAGGGTCTGCTTCTCTCTCCCCCTCTGCCCCTCCCCAACCTCGTGCACACAGAAGCGCACTCTCTCTCTTTCAAATAAATAAAATCTTAAAAAAAAAAAAAATGAAATGCCTTTACTAGATTTCTCCTAAATGAAATATATTTTTTAAAATCAAGCATATTTCCAGAAATGTCAAAACAGTTCTCTTTTCTGGTAGAGCTGAGATTACTGTGAATCTTTTCATTTTCTTCAGTTTCCATAATTACAACTAAAAAAAAGTGAAAGGCCTAACTACTATGAAGGTACACATGATGACCATTACTAGGCATGAGGGGTAAAATGAGGTAAGCTATAGTGGAGGAGCAAGAGGACAGCAAGAATGTACTCTAGACACCAGGTAAGGAATCCTAGAGCAATGGGGACAGTGGATGAAGGTATGCAAAAACAAACAAACAAACAAACCACAAATGCAACACAACAAAACAATAAAAAGATGCCTGGGTTGCTCAGTCAGTTAAGCATCTGACTCTTGGTTCTGGTTCATGTCATGATCTCATGGGTCATGAGATGGAGCCCAGCGCTAGGCTTGGTGCTCAGCAGGGAGTCTGCTTCAAGATTTCTCCCTTTGCCCCTCCCGCCACTTCTGCAGACACACAAGCCTGCTCTTAAAATAAATGAATAAATCTAAAAACAACAACAACAAAATTAAAAAAGCAATGAAGGAGGAGGTATCTACTCAAAGAGGACAGGTTCCTGGTTTTAGTAGTAAAATGCCAGGAGTTCACCTACGTAGCAAAGGCTAGACTATGTAAGGAAATTTCCAGGATGACTACCAAGAGCTATACACCAGGTCTGTAACCCTATCCACTCAGAGCTCACCCCTGCCCAATACTAGCACTAAAAGTGGATTTTAGGAAGCAACCTTAGGCACACAATGATTTCAACAGCATTTGGAAAGCCTCTCTGAACCTCTAACAGTTTCTCAAATTTCAGTATTATGTTCAGTAAATGTTTAACTTTCAAAGGTGGAAATGCTGTAAGCACTGTCTCTCCAAATATTAATTTTCATTATAATGTTACTTAATACTTAACGCAGACATAAAACTAGATAGGTATAAACTATGCTCAAAATATTTATAGGATTATAAAGCAAAAACAAAAATAAACCTATAAGTTAAATACAAAACTACAAAATCAATAAAATTTAAATTAAGAGTAATTGAATATGATGATTAACAATACTGTTTTTATCAAACTAAATATTTGCTCACTTGTGATTATGGTACAAACAGGAAATAGCCACAGTTCTTTTGAGTTTAGCATTTCTATACCAATTGGTATTGGTGACAATGAATTCTCTCTCCAGTTGTCTTTATTCAAACTTCTGCAAAACCCTGATTTGCCATAATATTATTATTTGGCTTTGACCTGATACATATGCATATTAAATCCATCCCTATTCTTTTCTCATTAGTCCATGACAATTAGAGTGGTATTAATACTATTCAGTGCCAACACAATTTATAAATTGAAATACAAAGCCAGTTTTGAAACTGACCGGCCATGAGGTAGAACTCGAGAGACCCAGAATTGGCATACCATTCTTTTTCTAGATTACTGAAAAGAAAACTTAAAAATTCTTAAAGAAAGTCCAAGGTTTAGGCCCCCGCCATTTACTCTAGCAAACACCTAAACCCTTTAAAAGAAAGCAGGGTTAGTCACTTCACAATTAGAAGTAAAAAGCTAAAATAAAGAATAAATGTTAGCAAGTCACAAACCACTTTTACTTTGGAAAAAAATGCTCAACAACAGTCATAATAGAGAAATGCAAATTAAAATTATGTGAAGATTCATTTCTCACCTGTCAGACTGGCAAAATGAGAAAATATGACAAGACAATCTACTGATTAGGTCATAGGGCAAAAAGACTTTCATACGTTACTTACCAATTCTTGCAACCTAAGAAACCCAGGCAAAAGATTTGCCTCCATATCTCTTAGATATTCTGCTTTATCTAGAACCTTATAAAAAAAAAATGCAGTGTCAAAATCAATTTACAAAGCTCTCTACAAAACGTTAATATTATATAATACACAATTCAGACTTGAACTTTCCATGTTAAAAAGAAAAATTGTAACCTATGAATTAACTTTTAACTGGTATTTACATTTGTAGAAGACATTTCAAACAGGTCAAATTAGTAAATTAAAAGACTACTTACAATAGTATTTACATCTAAATTTCTAAATAGAAAATGAACCACAGCTACATTAAAAAGGTTTCTAAATATACTATCAATGCTCTAAGGCTATCTTACTAGGTATAGAAGAAAAGTAACTGGATACATTTTTTATTCCATCTGATAAAAGTTGAATTTTTGTTCAGTTATAAAGCCATTGATATATTATTTTAAAAGACACCTCTCTGTTATTTTAAAAGATACTTCCTTTCACAGATATATGGTATATATGCTATATATAGCATATATGAATATAGCATATAAATAAGTAACATATAAAGCATATATAGTCATAGATAACATACATATGATGTATATAGATATGTAGAGAGAATGTATATATGTTATCACGGATAATATAATATGATACAGGGAACAATGTACAGAGTAAAGATGACACGAGTTTGACCACGTTAATAACTGAAGCAGGGTGATGGGTTCATTGGAATACATTACACTATTCTCTTTATATGTTTGAAATATTGATAAAAAATGTTAAAAAAAAAAAAAAACTTGCTTCAAGAGGTCATCCATTAGTCCATAAAAATAAAATCAAGGTCTTCATAACTGTCTAAAATATTTACTCTAACCTTTGTCTTTACTTTTTGTTATGGAAATTTTAAAATATATACAAAAATAGATCAGTAACTCCCACATATATTTCATCCAAACCCAACAAACATCAACATATGGTCAATCTTGTTTCTTCTATCCACCTCTTTTCCCCTTCACCATCTCGCTGGATTATGTTAAAGCAAATCCCAGACATACCACTCCATCTGTAAATATGTCAGTATGCAGCTCTAAGAGATGAAGAACTTCCATTTTTTTTAAAACATAATCACAGTATCTTTATCATGCCTAAAAAATTTAACAATATTTCTTAACGTCATGTAATAACCAATATTCAAATTTCCCCACTTGTCCCACAAATGTCTCCTTAGAGTTCATTTATTTGATTCAGGATCCAAAAAGGTTCATATGCTGAATCTTATTGTATTTGGTTTGTCTTCTAGTCAATTTTAAATTATAACATTTCCCCTGACTCTTCCTTTTTTCCTTGTTATGTATTTGTTGAAAACTGGTCATCCATTGTATAGAATTTTCCACATCCCAAATTGGCTGACTGCATCTCTTTAGTATCATTTAACAAGTTCTTATATCCCCTGTATTTCCTGTAAAATAGTCAATAAATCTAGAGGTTTGATCAGATTCAGGTTCAAGTTTTGGTCAAGAATACTTCACAAACAGTGCTCTGTACTTCTTATTGAATCACATCAAGAACACAATACCTGGCTGTCTCTCTGTGACATTAAGATTGATTGACAGGTTCAGGTATTGTCAGCCTGATCCATCCATTATAAAGTTCCCCAGCAGCTTTTCACCAAATGATTTCTGAGCCAATTGATGATCATTGCCTATATCCAAAACTTTCTTAGGTATTGCAAAACTTAATTTTCTATGATTCTTTCTGCATTTGTTGGAGGACATTTTTCTAGAAAGAACTTTGCCTCATCTGCTATTTAGTTACTCAGAAATAAAGTTCACACAGGACAGGCGGGATAAATGCTTGATTCTTTCCTTTTATCTACTAATTTTCAGATTAAGTTTGTGCCTCTATTAGTTTTCTGTGGCTGCTATAACACATTACCACACAAACCTCGTAGCTTAATACAGACTAAAAATATTTCTTCAGAATTCTGGAAGTCCTAAGCCTGAAATCAGTTTCACAGAGCCAAAACCAAGGTGTCTGCAGGGCCACCACTCCCTCCAGCAGCTCTGAGGCAGAATCCATTCTCTGCCTCTTTTAGCTTCTGCAGGCTATTCTTTGCCTTGTGGCTTCAACGCTACATAATTCAAGGCGAGCATCTTCAAGTTTCTCTTACTCTGCTTGCCTCTGCTTCTATTACTTGGCCTCCTCCTGTGTGTGGTTTAGTCAAATCCTCCCTTTGCCTCTCTCCTACACAAACATTTGTGATTATGCTTTGGGATCACCCAGATAAACCTGGTAAATCTCCCCATCTCTAGACCCTTAATGTAATCACATTTGCAAAGGCCCTCTTTCCAAATGAAGGGTCATTTACAGGTTCCAGGGGTTTGGACCTGATATCCTCAGGGGCTATTCAGCCTACTCAGTGCCCTAGTAAATGAAACTCCCATAGTAACCAATGAGCTGAGGTTTTGCGTTTTTTTATATATTTGTTTAGTACCATTATAAATTCATGGATTTTAACACATCTAATGTACTTCCACCTACTGAATTGATCGTTCTTTTTGATGGCCAAATTGTACCATGTTTGGCCAGTAGAAGTCCCTTCAAACTAGCTTCTGTGTCCTTTTTGTACCCCCAGCTTTGAGATGTAACTAACATATAACACTGCATAAGTTTAAGGCATAAAACTGTTGATTTGATACACTTTTATACTTAAAGTGATTTCCATGATAGCTTTGGATAACACCTCGATCACCTCATATAATTATCATTTCTTTTTTGTGGTGAGAACATTTAAGATCTATTCTACTCTCTTAGCAACATTCAAGTATATATAACACAGTATAGCATAACTATAATCACCATGTTTTAAAATAGATCCCCTAGAACTTATTCATCTTATAATTAGAAGCTTGTACTCTTCGACCAACATCGCTCCATTTCCCTTATCCCACAGCCTCTAGTAACCAACCATTTTCCTTTGTTTCTATGAGTTTGGTTTTTTAGGTTCCATATATATAATTAAGTGTCACTGCCTGATTTCTTTCACGTAGCATAATGCCCTTAAGGTCCATCCATGTTGTCACAAACGGCAGGATTTCCCTCTCATGGCTGAATAATATTCCAGTGTGTGTGTCTGTGTGTGTATACATATATCAATCAGTCTTAAGTATTATGAATAAAACTGCAATGAACACGGGAGTGCAGATATCTCTTTGAAATCCAAATTTCATCCTTTGTATATATACCAGAAGTGGGATTGCTGAATCATATGATATTTCTATTTTTAATGTTTTAAGGAACCTCCATACTGTTTTTTCCACAGTGGCTATACCAATTAACTATCCCAAGAACAGTACACAAGGATTCCCTTTTCTCCACATCCTTGCCAATACTTGTCTTTTGGATGACAGTCATTCTAACAGGTGTGAGGTGTTATCTCATGGTTTTCGTTTGTACTTCCTTGATTAGTGATGTTGAGCACCTTTCCGTGTACCTGGCCATTTGCATGTCTTCTTTGGAAAATGCCTATTCAGATCCTCTGCCCATTTTCTAACCAGATTTTTTTTTTTTTTTGCTATTGAGTTGCATGAGTTTTTTATATATTTTGGACGTGAACCCCTTGATCAGATGATTGCAAACATTTCCTCCCATTCTATAGATTGCCTTTTCATTTTGGTGATTGTTTCTCTTGCTGTGCAGAAGTTTTTTAGTTCAATGTAGTCCTACTTATTAATTTCTGCTTTTGTTGCTTGTGCTTTTTGGTGTAATATTTAAAAAACTGTTACTGGGGTGCCTGGGTGTCTCATGACTTTTGATTTAGGCTCAGGTCATGATGTCAGGGTCAAGAGATCGAGCCCTTCGTCAGGCTCTGTGCAAGTGAGAGTCTGCTTGAGATTCTCTCTCAAATAAATCTTTAAAATTAATTAATTAATAGTAAAAAACTATTGCTGAGACCAAGGTCAAGGAACATTTTCCCTATGCTTTTTTGCTAGGAGTTTTATGGTTTCAGTTTTTATATTTATGTCTTCAATCCCTTTCAAGTTAATTTTTGTGAATGGTGTAAAATAAGGGTCTAACTTCACTCTTCTGCATGTGGTTACAGTTTTCCCATCACCATTTATTGAAGACATTATCCTTTACCCACTGAGCATTCTTGGCTTCCTTACCAAATATTAATCATATGTATATGGGAAGATTTATTTCTGTGTTCTCAAATCTGTTCTGCTGGTCTATGTATCGATTTTTATGCCAGTACCATACTGTTTTACTATAGCTTTGTAGTATAGTTTGAAATCAGGAAGTACAATGCCTCAAGCGTTTTTCTTCTTTCTCAACATTGCTTTGGCTCTTCCACCTTTTGTGATTCCATACAAATTTTAGGGTTGTTTTTTCTATTTCTGTGAAAAATGTCATTGGAATTTTGATAGGGATTGCACTGAATCTATAGATGGTGTTGGATACTACGGACATTTTAACAATATTAATTCTTCCAATACATGAGCTTCTGTGTCTTTCTGAATGACCATAGTTGTAGTTGATAGTTTCTGAGCTTTCTATTATGGCAAAATGCTCTAGGTTTATCTTGTACATTTTCTTTCTTTTTTTTTTTTTTTAAAGATTTTATTTATTTATTTGACAGAGATAGAGACAGCCAGCGAGAGAGGGAACACAAGCAGGGGGAGTGGGAGAGGAAGAAGCAGGCTCACAGCGGAGGAGCCCGATGTGGAGCTCAATCCCATAACGCCGGGATCACACCCTGGGCCGAAGGCAGACGCTTAACCGCTGTGCCACCCAGGCGCCCCTATCTTGTACATTTTCTTTGCAGAACTGAAATTCAAAAAGCTGGGTTGTTTTAACATTTACACTTTATTAATAAATCTTATTGGAAACTATAATCATTTAAATTAGGAACAAAATTAAAATGCAAAGAATGTAATAATACTGTTTCCCTAAGTAGTCCAAACTGTTTTATATGTTTTATTAATTAACAGACAGCTTGAAACAATCTATGAGAGTAATCAACTTAAGATATTTCATTCCTAATTAGACAAAAATAAAGCTAAAATTATTTTCTGCTAAAAAGATATAAATTATTTTCTCCACTATGCAATTATACAATTTCCTCATCAATCTCCATTTAAAAAACTCTAATCCAGGACACAGATTAATTCAAATAATTGGCCCATTTTTATGCCCATTTTAATGCAAAACACAAAGCTGAAGCAATAAATAGTTCATTCTTCTAATTTAATTTAGTTAACCCAGTATAATTAATGATTTTATGATATTCTAATAAATGATCCTTCTTCAAAAGCAATTATCAGATAATATTCAGAGAAGTAAAAATTTTAATTCAGATCCAAACATTTATCTTAATAACTTACACAAAGGTATTTTAACAGGGGCGTCTGGGTGGCTCAGTCATTAAGCATCTGCCTTCGGCTCAGGGCGTGATCCTGGGGTCCTGGGATGGAGCCCCACATCAGGCTCCTCTGCTGGGAACCTGCTTCTTCCTCTCCCACTCCCCCTGCCTATGTTCCCTCTCTTGCTGGCTGTCTCTCTAATTAATAAATAAAATCTTTAAAAAAAAAAAAAAACCCACAAAGGTATTCTAACAGACTCTTGATTTGCACCACGTTAAACACCAGCAAACTTTCTCACACTTAATGTTCAGCCAACTAAAAAGCACTTACTGAACATTTACTTCTATCCAATAGATCTGAAAAATGAGTAGGGCCCTACTAACTTGTCAAGGGTGTTTCTAGAATATTGATTTTCCCTCCTACCTACCTAAAGACATTCAGCTTTGAAACTCCTTGTTGTCATCCACATATACCAAGGTCATTCCTCCTCATTCTTTAAATATTACAGCTTCTTACTAACACTTCCCTATTATGACCCTGTATTTTGGGGGTATTTCAAAACCCACATTAATGCCCCCCTTTCTGATATGGACTCTTAATTCCTTAAATTTCTCTCCATCAGTGATCTATCTTGTCTCCTACATTATCTCACTGAAAGACCAACCTTATTTCCTAGAACACTGGTTTTTGAGGTATTGTCTGCAGCCCCTTCGGGGTGGGAACGGTGGTCCCTGATATCCTTTCAAAAGGTTGGCAAAGTCAAAACTATTTTCATAGTAATACTGAAACGTTATTTGCCCTTTTCACCATGTTGATATTTGCACTGACAGTGCAAGTAATAGTGGGTTAAATTAGAGTTGCCTTGGCATAAATTAAGGTAATGGTGCAGAATTGTACTAATAATAGCTATACTCTTCACTATGCACTTGAATTTTAAAAGAAATTAGACTTCTACCTCCAAGAAGATGGGAGTAGATGTATTTTTTTCCTATTCCTTTTGCTAAGTAAAACCAAGAATCTTGAATATTATATATAAAACAAACAGGGCTCTGAAAGGTAGAGAGAAGGCAGACCAGCTACAGGCCTTAAGAGCAGAGGAATGACAATTCACTTCAGAGGGTGTACTGCCTGAGCTGTGTTTTTGCCTCACACAGCACGTATATGGAGCTGAAGAAACCAGCAACACAGAAAGGCTAATGAGCATAAACCAAAAAAGCCCTAACAAAACCCTGCTCTCCCTAGTCAAAGGATCAGGAAAGGGGAAACATAGTGAGACTTCCAGGACACTGCACTTACCCAAATTTTCCTTATACATCATTGATTTCTTCTCTGTCCCCGTTTTTCTTCCTCATCTCCTCATCCCATAACAAAGAGATTGCCACAAGATACAGGCACTTGGACTCGCCTCTTCTAACTCACTCACTCTCCTGGTGACCTAATTGTCTCACAGCTTTAAGAACTGCTACCTCTATACTCACAACTCTGAAATCATATCTCCACAATGGGCCTCTCTTAACCTAAGACTCCAGTCTCCAAGTGCCAAGTGAACATGTGTACTTGGATTTAACATGCCCCAAACCAAATTCCTGATCACTCCCTCCCTGCCCAACAAGAGCCCCACTGTAGTTTTCTCCACTAAGATGATGACAACTCCATCCTTTCAAGTGCACAAAAACTTCTGAGTCACTCTTAATTTTGTTCTTTCTCTCCTCCTCTACAGTCAATCTATCAGAAACTCTGTCAAAATATATTGAGACCACTTCTTACCACATCTACTGCGACCACCCTGGCCTAAGCCAACATGATGTTTTGCTTATTATAAATGCCTTATGACTAGCTGTATTAGTTTCCTACAGCTGCCATAAAAAAGTGCCACAAACAGACTTACTATCTCACAGTTCCAGAAGCTAGAAGTCCAAGATCAAGGTGTTGGGAGGGCCATGCTTCCTCCAAAGGTGGTAGAGAAGAGTCTGTTCCAGGTCCCTCTCCTGGTTTTTGGTAGTCCCTTGGCTTGTGGCAACATAAATCCAATCTTTACATGGCATCCTCCCTGTGTGCATGTCTATCTCCAAATTTCCTCTTTTTATAAGGACACCATATTAAATTAGGGGTCCAAACTACTCTAACTTCAGCTTAATTAATTAGAACTGCAATGACCCCATTTCCAATTAAGGTCATTCTGAAGTACTAGGGGTTAGAACTTCGACATATGAATTCTTGGAGGAAATGATTCAACCCGTAACACTAGTCTGCATGCTTCTATCCTTGTACCCTTCATTTGATTCTCAACATTACTACTCTCCCCCATACCTAAACTATTCCAGCCACAATGGCCTCGTTGGTATTCTTTGAATACACAAAGTATGTTCCAGTCTCCTTTGTAGTCTTATGTAAATCTCTTTACTTGGAATACTCTTTTTTCACATATCTTCATCGCTTGCTCCTCACTTCCTTCCTTGCTCCTCAGGTCTCAGCTCAGTCATCATCATCGCAGTGAGATCTTCTCTGTCTTCTCTATTTAGAAAAGTAACTACTCTCCCCCGCCCAAGTGATTCTCTCTTACCCTATTAACATATTATATCTGACATCCTACATATTAACTTGCTTTTTATCTATCTTCCTCAACTACACTATAAACTGCAGGAAGGCAGAAACTCTATTTTGTTCCATATTCTATCTCCAGTATCTAAAATAGTGTCTGGCATACAGGAAGGACCCAATAGTTATTTGCTTAATGAATAAATGAATGAAACTAAAATGTGGAAGGAACTGTTTTATACATTTCAGGAGATGCAAGAATGCATAAGATTTGGTCCCTTCAGTTAGTTTACAACTTAGCTGTTATAATAAGGCATTATATTAAAATTTAATTCCAATTCCAGAGATAATCATTTTTTTAAAAAGGGCTCAAGTATTTTTAAAAATCCACTAAAAAAACACATCACACATTTTCAGTTGTCTGCTAATCATTTTCACATTGATGTAACAACCACAATTCATACTTAGCCACCCCAAAATCAAATGATTCATCTTTCCCCACAAATCTACTTCATAAACAATTGAAAAATTTAACCTTTGCAGTCTCTTCCATTTATTCCTCTCTGTATCTTCCGCCCCAAGTCTAGTCCAGGCCCAAATTTCCTCTAATTTAAACAGTGATAAGAGCCTAAAAATCAACTTTTGGACTTCAGTCTGTCATCACCTCCCCCAATCCATCTATTTAACATGCCTTGCAGAGTAATCTTCCTAAAACAGATTTGTTGCTCTAAAATCCTCACTACCTCCTCACTGCCTCATAAATGAAATATAGCACTTCAGCAGAGTTTTCAAGAGACACCATGATCTGCCTCACCTACCTTCCTAGCTTTTTTCTCCCCTCATACACTGTTACCCACTAAAACTGGTCTATTCGCATTCCCTAGCCTCTGCATCTGCATGCCTTTCCTTACATAATTCCTACCATCTGAAATTCTCCTTCTTCAGCTTCTTCCTATAATCCTTTAATCATCCTTTTAAGTCTATCTCAAATGTTATCACCTCATGAAGCTGTACCACATATGCCTAAGTCCGTACTTTGCATGGGATGGTTATCACTTATCACACTCCGCACATAGTCAAGTGTAGTATGTGCCACAACTCTTCCATTAAACTGAAGTTCCCTTTGGATAAGATATACATCTAAAACATTTTTGTATCCCAAAAACACCTTTGCACAGTGCAATACACATAATGAGACTTGAAACAAATATACAGAAATTGACCTAATATGCCGTTTTCAAATAGATGGAATAATGAAATTAAATTACTCACAATATATACAGTCTGATCCTTGAGACTTTCAGCTTTGGTTATTTGTTTAAACAAGCGAACAAAATCATTAAATGTTTCACAGGTTATGTGAGTAGAACATCTGCCTTCTGAAGACCTAAGATGATTCAATTTGTTTAAAATTTGTTCCAAAAGCAACCTTGAGGTAAAGCATTCAACACAATTCATGTAGACATGTGGGAGCTGAAAACAAAAATTTAAAATACGTGTAAACAGAAAAGAAAACCCACATATACAGTAATGGCTCCATTGGATGTCTCCCAGGTGTCCTTCTACTCTACATCTCCGATCCCCAACCTGCTCTGTACCCCAGGAAGCTGACTACAACAGAATACATCACCCAGGCTCTCTTATACTCTGGCTCTGGTTGGATTCAGTCAATGAGAAGAACCAGGAGCCTGAAGGAGAGCAGTAAGAAGAACAAAAGAATATTCCCTTAACTTACCCCTTATCCCTCAGTGGCCCATAATTCCACCATGGCTACATTCCTCCACCAAACGCTCCAGCTCCAGCTGGGCAGCCCCCATCTAAGGCTACAGCTCTTACCATGATCTGGTAACAGGTACTTCTCATGGTCCATTCAGGTCTAGGGGGAGTAAAAGCTCTCAGTGCTTTATCATCCCTTATTGGTTCTCTTAACATTTCTTCAACCTTTGTACAACAGTACCTTCAATAAACTCACTTCAATTATTTGAGTTTGCCACTTGTTTCCTACAGAGATTCAGAGCAAACTTGTATTTTACTCTAAAGAATTCTTATAAAAAAAACCCAAGTACGTGTTAAAATTCTCAGTAGGAATTTCAAACTAATAATTTTAAGATAATATTCTAATGATAAATCTAGATTGAAAAGAATTTTGAGAATTTGAAACCACAGTAATCCTCCTATGAGGATTAAGCTAGCTCTTCATTTACAGATCAGAATGGAAGTTAATTCCAGAAGTAACAAGGAAACAAAGACTTGCTTACAAATATAGTCCGTTCTCAAAATGAAATCACAAAAGCAGTACTGCTCATTCTGAGGAAGATAACTTTCGGCATCTAGCACAAATAATGGAACCTATTACTATTTTTAGTGACATTGTCACCCAAAAAGGAAGGTTTTCTTTCTCTTTCAGAATAACAATGTAACTAAGGCTACCTTTTATCTCTCAGTCACAGTTTCACTAACATTTGCTAGCCTTTTTTAACCCCTATTCGCTGACGAACTAGAGTTCACAATATCGCAAACAAAAATTGGTCTGAAATGTTTCATGTAGAAGATATTCCTTCAGAGAAAGGTAAACTAGGCCAAATAATCTCCCAGATTCCTTCCATTTCTAGGAGTGTATGAGTTTAAAAAACAATCAATTAACAGTTATTCTTACCTCTAAAGTTTTCAACAAAGTTTGTGTTACATAGGTCTTTCCACTGGCAGTATGTCCATAAATAAAAATTGATGGAAAGCTGAAATGATGCCTCTAAGACAGAAAAGACAAGTATCAGTCTGCACACACAAAACAGAAGATAATTATCAACTCATGAGAAAGTTTTACATGGCAAAGTAAAATAGTCAATCCAAATTATTTCAACAGTGACCATACATTGGATCCATGATTACACTTTGAACTTAACCTGAATTCAATTCTAAGCACTTTCTCTGTTAAATTAAAATTTCTGAAAAATTCTATTTGGCATATTTAGTATATACTACATATATAATATGACATATGCTATATATATAGTATATATGTATGTATAGTTTTATTACTGTGCAGGTTTATATGTACAAACTTTTATTTTCAAATATATAGATTTCAGAGATTTTTCAAGGATAACTTTGACCATACTCCATTTTTATCTTAACTCTTTAAAGAATCTAATCCCACAGGCTACGATTTCACTAAACATTTTAAACAAAGCATATGCAATCACAAAGTTGGAAAGGGGGCGCCTGGGTGGCACAGCGGTTAAGCGTCTGCCTTCGGCTCAGGGCGTGATCCCAGCGTTACGGGATCGAGCCCCACATCAGGCTCCTCTGCTATGAGCCTGCTTCTTCCTCTCCCACTCCCCCTGCTTGTGTTCCCTCTCTCGCTGGCTGTCTCTATCTCTGTCAAATAAATAAATAAAATCTTTAAAAAAAAAAAAAAAAGTTGGAAGGAATTTCACAAGTCCTCTGTTCTTTGGAAAACTTAACAGAATACTTTTAAGTTATGCATATATATTTACCCTGGCCTAAATGTACACACTTCATCAAATAAAACAATAAAATCTATATATATTTCAAAACACATATTCTCAAGAACCTCCTGCTAGATGTTAAGAGTCAGCTGCCTAGTGAAAAGTAAAGATTGTCAAATGCCCCTTTATTGGACTCATTCATACTACAAATATGTTTCATTCATTTATTAGACACCTATCAAATGCTGAAAACCATGATGCATTGAAGACTACAAATACCTGTTAAAGACAAAATCTGCTCTGGAAGAGTTCAGAGTCTAGTGGGATGCACTTGTTTTAAAAAAGTAATTACAAGAATATTGGATGATGCAATTTCCATAAGAAAGTAGAGTCTCTATGATCATTATCTATCACTGCAATAATAGCCATTTATTTATTTTTATTATTTATATATCCACTACATTTGTTTTTACTTTATTAATTTATTATCATTATTATTTATTTAACATTTATTACATTCTAGCCACTAAGTTACACATTTTCTTTTGCAAGACAAAT
The DNA here is from genome assembly GCF_002007445.2 of Ailuropoda melanoleuca. Taxonomy (NCBI): domain Eukaryota; kingdom Metazoa; phylum Chordata; class Mammalia; order Carnivora; family Ursidae; genus Ailuropoda; species Ailuropoda melanoleuca. The sequence goes on along the minus strand of NC_048218.1, from coordinate 127,644,339 downwards.
CAGGGACTCAGATTTATACGGGAGAAAACTTTCTAATAACATACGCCAAAGCAGCCCCAAAATAGGCTTAAGATGGATGTTTCAGTATATGAATCCTTTTTTTAAGTTTATACCTAACAATCCTGTAAATTAACTGGCTCAAAAATGCACTCCCAAGTATTAAACGCATGCTTGCTGAGCATTTCTGCTATCCAAATACTATAGTTCACCTTTAAAATTTCCTTCAGGAAATTTTTCCAAGCTACACGAAAAAAACCCCGCCACATTGGTCTGCATCCATTATTAGTTGCTTAGTAATATTTCACCCTATGACATCTTTTCTACTGTTACTTAGAATTGTACTTAACTCTTGCACTGTTATTTAACCTTTCACCCTCATAAATCTCAACAAACTGTAATTAGCCGGGATCTGGCACAGTGCCTAAGACAGAGAAGGTGCTCAGTAAATATTTGTTGAGCAAATAAATGAATCTGCTTAGAAATAGGAACCAGCTTTTTTTTTTTTTTACAGTTTTTGCATCTCCCACATGCACAGCACCTTGAAGAAAAGCAATATTAATACTGTTAAACGTGATCTGCAGTAAGAGCAAAGGTTGAAACCCTTTCTGTGATCAACACCAAACCAGTACTAGTCATCTCTATTTGCCAATATTCTTTTTTCTGGAGGACGGCTCTAGCTGGGAGTGATCTGGTTTTATATCATCTCCAAGGAAGGAATGCAAAGAGCATAACCGAGAAAATATTTCAGTCACAATATGGATAACTCTAACTGCAAGCATTATAACTAGAGCACTGAGGATGCAGTCACTGCAGGGAAGTAAGAGCTTCCCTAACTACTGTGCACCTTTAGAAGAAGGATGGTACTTTTCCATTAATACTTAGACTACCATCCAACATTTTTAGTTGGATGCAAGTACTTAAAGTACTCACGAAAGCAAACCAGAAGGTGGGCGGGAAGGAGGGAAAATGAGTATTGAGCCTAAACTCATTTACTCTCCTCACAGATAAGACCTACGTCTGATAAGTTAACTCCATGTCCAACTAACGAGGCTGAAGCAAAACGCTCACCAAAGACCACCAGAACATAAAAAAAGATGAAGTTTTGAACTGGTGAATGCTACCTCCTGCCTATGGAGGAGTCCCTAGCTGTGTTCATTCAAAGACACTTAACCTCTTCTCTCAGGCATCACCTGAACCGCTGCTCAAGAATTCTAGCCAAGATCTCTTCAAACGGCTTCCGCAATTCCGGAAAAGCCGCTGAAGTTTTAAACCTGAAGCCTACATTGGTCATCACTAGTCTTGAAAACCACCACCTACATCCACGCTTGATTTACACCTATTACCTCAATGAAACATGAGAACTTACTTTGGAAAAAAATAACACTGCGAATACACCCGTTGTGTAAAATCCTTTTCAGCTGGGATAAGATACTAAGCAACTTCCAGGGGCTACTCTGGGTTAACACCGTCTCGAAAGCGTGGCGTGTGTAAAACAACCCGTCCTGGGCCAACGTCCTGAGGTGCCGGCCGGTCCTGCCTCAGCTGTTCTCTTTTAAAGGGACTAATCAGAAGTTACTTTGGGTGCAGGTGTGGGGTAGACCTACAACCACCCTTTTCTCAAAGCAAAAAAAAAAAAAAAAAAAAAAAAAAAAAGGAGTACTGCCCCTCAATCCAAACACGAAGACAGAAATTTTAAAACACGTCGCAAAACCACAGAAATGTCTGCCTCCAGGATTTGGAAGAGAAAAGATAGTATGACCACAATACCTCTCCAAACAGGGACTGCAAGATGGACACTTGGGACTCGCGACAAAGCACCACGTTTTCCAAGTGAGGCATTCCGGCGGGTACCAGAGGGCACAGCACCCCTCAGTCAGCTCCACGACCCGAGCCGCAGCCTCACCTATGCCCTTCGGTCTGAGCTCCCGCCGGAAAGCGACTCCCGAGGGCGTGGGCGGGGCCGGCGTGCCCGTGCGTCGGCGTAACGGCAGCGCGCTCGCGGAGCGTCGCCCCGCCCTCATGTTCCAAGGTCCGAGGAGGCGGGCTCTGCTTTCCCCTTCGAAAGAGGGTTTGGCTGACGGTGTTGTTGGTGATCGTACAGGCCGGGTGCAGCTTTTCGCCGTCCAAAGGCCGGGAGGCCGCACCGGGATGCACGAGCAGGAAGACGGCTGGCAGGAGCTCGGGGTACCCTGCGGGTTCCTGATGACCCGCGAGCCCGTGGCTTTGATTTTCTTTCCTGCAGAAACTTTGAGTCCTGGGAGCTTTCATCCCGGAGCGCCGTCGAGGAAAAGAAGGCAGGCGTGCCGCCCTTCTCCTTACAGGGACTGTAAGGCGGACTGAGCTAATAAGTAGTATAAAGATGGGGTTTTTTCCCCTACTAGGGTGTGGCAATTAGGGGTCTCTGGTGCAAAGAAAAAGTGTAATGGGATTGAACAAACAACTTGAATTACTAGTCTTCGTGCAAGCCTGAAACCCGATCTGGAAATGCCTCTCCCTCCTAAAGGGAGGAAGTTCTAAGGTGAAAGTGTTGGTGAGGGCGCCGGGAATAACAGTAACGCTACCTTTAGCAGAAGGGCTTCACGTGTATTTATTCGAGGAACACCTACTAGAAGCCAGACACTGGAAGATTCTGTAAATAAAAAGATGCAGAAGAGAAATGCGCGTGAAAAGAAAACTTGGGGTTCTAAAACTTAAGAACAGAGAGACCTCGGTAAAGTCTTTGAACCATTCATTTTGAACTTCAACTTCCTTATCGTAAAATAAGGAAAATAATAGCTGGGGTATTGCTAGGAGTAAAAGATTATATACTTAGTGCCTGGTACATAGAATTAATTGTGCACATCATGGTCTGATTCATGCTTTAAAGGACCTTCAGTTACTTATTCTCCAGTTTTTAACTAAATGATTTGTTTACCAAGGATGGATGCTTAAGTCCTAAAATATTGAGTGATAAAATGTGCTTTCAGGTTATTGTTTTTCAATATCATTTTGAAAGTCTAATGTACATTGTGATGTACTGGCATCCCAGGGCTAGTAAAATATAAATTGTTAAAAAAGTAATCAGGCAGAAAGAAAATCTCAAATAATGGTTGTGGAACTTAGCAATGGCATCAGATAAACTAGAAGTAAACCCAAATGTAGATGGAAAACTTCAATATTTTGGGACAGTAATATAATTTTATGAAAGTTGTCATCCCCCTACTCTGATCCTTCTCATTTTCCATTCCACCAGATCCTCACCGAGTACAAGACCCTGTAGAACCTGTTCTCCTCCCCGCCTCACCTCTTCACTCACTTCATCTGCTTCTCTTCTTTAAGCTCGCTACCCTTCAGCCATACTGTCATCCTTGCTTTCTCTGGAACATGCCAGCCGTGTTCCAGCTTCTTGTGACTCTGAGCTTGCTGTTCCTCTGAGACAGTTTGCTCAACCTTATTCACGTGGCTCGCTTCTCAACTCACATCTCTGCTCAGATGTCACCTTACTAAAGGGGCCTTCTTTGACCCCTGTTTCCACTGTCCCCCACTCCCCTTTTTTCTTTATTTTTATTCACTGTACTTATTAAATATATATTTTACTTGTGTATTCTCTCTCACACTAAAATATGAGGTCTCTGAGGAACTTAACCTAAAAATGTTCTAGTGCAGAGTAGGCACTCAATAATTATTGAGGGGCTCATGGGTGGCTCAGTCAGTTAAGCGTCTGACTTCGGCTCAGTCATGATCTCAGAGTCCTGGGACTGAGCCCTGGGGAGTCTGCTTGTCCCTCTCCCTCTGCCCTTCCCCATGGTCATGCTCTGTTTTTCAAATAAATTAAATAAATAAATAAAAATCTTAAAAAAAAAAAAAAAAAGATTCCCTCTCCCTCTGCTCCTCTCCTTCCCCCTCATACGCACTCTCTCAAAAAATAATAAAATAAATATATAATTATTGAATTAATTAATGACTTATTCCAAATGACTAGCATGAGTTCTAATACAGAGTAGATATTTAACCACATTTGCTTTATGAAATGAACAAGTGAAGAAAAACACCAAAAAAGTCCCAAATATCCTAGTTTTAGTTGCAAAAATGCTTTCTGTGCCTTGAAATACAGCATTCCAGGGGCGCCTGGGTGGCACAGCGGTTAAGCGTCTGCCTTCGGCTCAGGGCGTGATCCCGGCGTTATGGGATCGAGCCCCACATCAGGCTCCTCTGCTATGAGCCTGCTTCTTCCTCTCCCACTCCCCCTGCTTGTGTTCCCTCTCTCGCTGGCTGTCTCTATCTCTGTCAAATAAATAAATAAAATCTTAAAAAAAAAAAAAAAAGAAATACAGCATTCCATTTTTACTCAGTAGTCTGATAATCAGTTTTAGCCACTTTGAAGACTACCCTGAGCTCGAAAGAAAGTATAAATTGTTGTCCAAAAAATAAACAAGCATATAAATAAATAAAAATGGGTTAAAATCCAGTTTTATTCTGAAATGAAGCTACCATTAGGTCCTTTGGCCATTTACTGTTAAGGAAGTTTGAACGTGAAGGGCCAACATGGTCTTTAGAAATTGGATAATAAAGGAGTGCCTGGCTGGCTCAGTTGGAAGAACATGTAATTCTCAGGGTCATGAGTTCGAGCCCCAGGTTGGTTATACAGATTACTGAAAAGAAAGAAATTGGGTAACACATCCTCAGTACCACATTACACTTTTGTGAAAGTCCCTCCAGGTAGATGAGGACATTGCTTAGAATATTATTTACAAATAGACCAAATATTGACTTTTTTCCAGAATAAACATATTTTAATAACATGTAAATACTAATTGAATAATAATTACCTATATGCACAAAGAAATATTAGGAGAAAACATAATATGAAGTAGATTTGAAAGTGATGTCATACTTAGGCAGATTGCTATATTTTATGTACCTTTTCTAAACTTACTATACATCTCTGTAGTTCAACCTAAGCACGATGTCCACCTTTTCTGCTCCTTCCATTAACGACCTGTGACAGGCAGAATAATGACCCAAAGATAGCCATGACCTAATTCCAGGATCTGTGAATATGTTAGATTACATGGCAAAGGGGAATTAAAGTTGCAGGTGGAAGGAAGGTTATCAGCTGACCTTGACGGGGTGATTAGACTGTATTAACCATATGGGCCCATCTAATTACAAGAGTCCTTATTAGTGGAAGAGGTAAGCAGAAAGGTAGCAGTGTGAGAAAGACTTGGACCGATGTTGCTGGCTTGGAAATGGGGGGATGGGGACCTAAGCCAAAGAATGCCGACAGCCTCTAGAAGCTACAAGGGGGAAGAAAATAGATTCTCCCTGAGAGCCTCCAGAAGCCCTGATGTTAGCCCAGTAAGACTCATTTCAGACTTCTCACCTCCAGAACTATTAAAAAAAGCCGCTAAGTGTGTGGTAATTTGTTACAGCAATAATAGGAAACTAATGCACCACCTGTTACATTAGAGTTCATCCTGATCTTTCTGCTGGATTAAAATATATAGACAGTCTACTCATTAGTGCTCCTATGGGTTAGTCTTCGTAGTAATCATGTTTGGCCATAATTTAGGGATATTAATGTGGTTTAAAAGGACACTTGTCTCTACTCATGGATTTCAAGAGTGAGGATCATAACACAAGAGACCCTGAAATATTGTAACTTTTTTATTGCATCAAAATTAGGAAAAAAAACCCTATCAAAATTACATCAAAACTTCAAATGCCAAAAATGGTGGATATTCAAGGAAAAGTTGTCAAATCCATTCCTATCGCAGAGGATTTCAACAGAATCTCCCTAAACTGCTGTTAGATCAAGCAGACAAAAATAGGAAGGATACAGGAGGTTTGAAAAACATAACTAACAGCCTTGATTTACCAGGCGTACATAAAACCATTGCTTTTTTCAATACTCTTCCTCCACCCTCAACTCTTGGCCTGCGCTGTGAACTTAGAATTCAGAGGTGGTCTCTCACCACATTCTAGCCGCCTCTTCCCCAGAGACAGAATGCTGCTTTCTTTTTTTTTTTTTTTTTTTTTTACTTGCTACTTGCCTTTCTAATCAGAGGGTGGGGAGTATTCTCTGCTGTCCTGTCCTGCTGCCATCTTAGACTGGTCCCAGAACTTAGCAGTGGGTTGTTGCTCAGTAAACCTGTCCTTCTCTCCATAGCGGCTAAACTCTGCAGTGTGTCTTTGGGAGATCTGATTTTGGGATTTCCTGCTCTGCTCCTAGGAGCAAAAGGTGTTTTCCATTTACCCTTCTCCCAGCTGTGGTTTTAGTTTTTCACATATACTCCATAGGTAAGAGGGTTCGTTGCCTTTCTTCTGAAGGCTTAAGACTTTTGTTGTATACAGAGCAAGAATTGGGGCGGGCTTTTGTTCCTTTCCCAATTTCCAATATTTCTCATTTCTCACTTCCTCTACCTTGTACCTCAAAGGGAAGCTTTTTCCTGCTCTGCCCTCCATCTTTCTTGTGAGCACCAGTGGAGGTCCATTTAGATGAGCCTATGAATGTAAGCTCCCCTTATATCTTAGCTATGACTGGCCTTCACCACATCATTAAAAATTTTAGCTAAACAGTTTTATCTGCTTCTGTGGCACCTACCCTCTCCCCTACCCCCTATTTTGCTACTGGTGAGTCAATGCTTCCAACCAGCTCTCCTTGAAGGAGCCCATCTTTCCTTAGATTTCATGCTACTTGGTTTCCCTGTGACCTTAGCTCTTTTTTAACCTTGGTGGGTTAAAGAAAAATTATTAGTTCATCCAGCTTTTCTTGTTAGAGTGGGAGTAATGCTCTTTCCAGATTTTTACACTCTAGATTATAGTGGAACTCAACTAGTTATTTTTTAAATCCAAGCTCACATATGTTCTCATTTCCCTTTTTATTTTTTCTGCCTTTTGTTTGAACGTTTCATCTGAAGGCATTTTCATCATTGACTCAAACTGTATTTTCTAGGAAACGAAACCTAAGACATCTGCCTGTTTTAAGTCCAAGCTCCAGTGCTATGAAACTCCCTCAATTGTCTCAACAAAACCTTTCCAGTCTCTCAAGTCTCATAGGATTTGTTACTTTACACTTGTATAGCACCTGAAATTCTCAACCTTGTATTATGGATACTTGTGCTTATGCTTTTCTGGGCACCAATTGGATTAAAATACTTGGATTCATTTATTTATTCCTTCATTCATTAACCTAGCATTTGAGTGGAGTGCCAGGGATGTGGTTTGACCAAGAGAGACATTGTCACCCATCCTTGTGAAACTTAAAATCTAGTTGGGAAGACAATGAAGACATAATTAGAAGCTTACATCCTGCAAACACCAAGTCTCAGTAAAAAATAATAAATTAATACTTATTAAATGAATAAATGAGTGGTTGAATAAATGTGTGAATAATAATCTTCTTCACAATTTTTCCCCTCTCTTCTTTATATTACATTTAGCCTAAAATATAATGTTCCTTATGGTCCCTATCCCATTATTTGAGAATTTCACTGAATATAGCCCCAGGAAATATTTTTCACAAAATATCTTCTTTGATAAGTGATCAAAAAGTAGTTCTTCCTAAGTGTTGGATTCTCATTACAGGACCACAGTTTTCCATGCTGCTTACTCTCTGAGAGCTACTAATAGATATTAGAAGTCTTTTTAAATATTCCATTGAATAGGACAAATATTTTGAAATTCAGCTCAACTTAAATTTATTTCAATGAGATGATTTTTAAAATTATACCACAAAAGAAAAAGAAAGTAATAAAAATATGTAATGAAACTATATTCAAAGTAATTTATGTAGTGAAATATAAGAAAATCCAATATCAAAGTGAGATTAAATCAATATTAAGCAGAAAAAGCAAGTCAGTTAACTTTTCCACTGTAATAGCCAGATCCATTATTTTTACATTACTTCTTTTTAAATTTTCAATATTGCATTTCTAAGGACAGTTTATTGGACGGCTAATTTAACACTTCTTGAATGACATTATATTCACTTTAGTGAATATTCATGAACACATTCTTATGCAAAAGAGAGATAATGAGGTGCCTGAGTGGCTCAGTAGGTTAAGCATCTGCTCAGGTCAGGATCCCAGGGTCCTAGGATCAGCCTCCTGGAGCCTTGCATCATCAAGCTCCCTGCTCAGCAGGGAGCTTGATTCTTCCTCTGCCACTCCCCCTGCTTGCACTCTCTGTCTCTCTGTCAAACAAGAATGTATAAAATCTAAAAAAAAAAAAAAAAGATAAATAATAAAACATAGGCTCTAGTGTTAAACAGATGAGCTAGAATCTTGGCTCCTACATTTATTACATGTGACCTTAGGCATATTAACTTTCTAAGCCTTGATTCTTCATCTCTAATGTGGGGGGAAATAAAAAACCCTACCTCACAAGGTTGACATCTTTATCTCCAGAAAGAAATGATTCTCACTTGCATTGAACTTCCTCTGCAGCCTGACTGTCCTTTGTTAGAATGCGAGCACTTCAATAGAGGCAGGGATTTTGCTGGTTTTGTTTGATACTCTAACACCAGGGCTTGGGATAGTGACTCGCATGTATAAGGTGCTCAGTTAATATGTGTTAATATGATATGCCCAGCACATGACAAATATCTGATAAATATCATTATGATTGTAATTATTTAATTAGCCTGACCAAAATTAAACTTCTAATTCTTGTCCTGCTGCTACCACAGTCATTCCATCTCAGTAAATTGGCACTACATTTTTCCAGTTGCTTAGGCCAAAAATGTGGAAGTCATATTTATTTCCTTTTCTTCTTAATACCTCACAAATTCATCATAAATCCTGGCTCTGCCTTTAAATTACTGTTGTGAGATACTTCTCCATGGGTCTCTCACATTTCTCTATATCTTTTTCTTTTAAAAATTTTATTTATTTAACAGAGAGAGACAGCCAGCGAGAGAGGGAACACAAGCAGGGGGAGTGGGAGAGGAAGAAGCAGGCTCCTAAGGAATAAGCCTGATGTGGGGCTCGATCCCAGAACACCGGGATCACACCCTGAGCCGAAGGCAGATGCTTAACGACTGCGCCACCCAGGCACCCCTCACATTTCTCTATATCTTGTGAGCAAGATATACTGACTGCATTTTTCTCAAGACTATCTCCCCTAAGAAGCTGGTCTGGCAAACAGCTTTGGAAAATAGAGATAGCATATTTGGAGCAAAGGGACAGGCAAACATTTGGCCCAATGTTGTAAAGATAATATCTCCTTCAGGAGCAAAAAGCAGGCATGTTTACTGCCCATTATAAAAGACTCAGATTCCCCAAACTCAGGGTTCCCTCTCATGTAACAAAACCCACAGTGTGTGCAGTTGTTATCTGGTCTTTGTTGTATTGCTTTTTAGGATTTGGAGCTGGGGCAATTCACACAAAAAAGGCTGATACTGGGGCATAGAATTAAAAGTGTGTGTCATAGAAGTCTTTCTAGAGAAAATGATATCTGATGTGAATACTGAAATATCAGTAGAAGGTAGCCAGGTAAATAAGAAGAATGTATGAAGTTTCAATGTGTAAAAGAGCACAAAAACAGAAAAGTTTCAGGTGTTTCAGCAGAGCCAGGGTGTTGGGTACAAGACGGAGGGAAGGAAATGGAAGAAAAAAGACTAGGGGAGAAAATCAAAAACTTTGGAGAGGTAAGAGTATATTAAAGGGTATGTATGACATCACATGGAGCTTAGACATGATCTTGAAGATTATGGGGAGCCACTGAAGGATTTTATGCCTGGATATTTGCACCTTGGAAAGATCACAGTGGAGGCAGTATTGAGAAACATTGAAACAGGCAGGAATGAAAACACAGAGTTTTGGGTTTTTTTAAGATTTTATTTATTTATTTTAGAGAGAGGGAGAGAGAGCATAAGCAGGGGGAGAGGCAAAGGGAGAGGGAGAAGCAGACTCCTGCTGAGCAAAGAGCCTGACATGGGGCTCGATCCCAGGACCCTGAGATCATGACCTGCGCCAAAGGCAGGTACTTAACTGACTGAGCCACACAGGTGCCTAAGAACTCAAATCTTGTAAACATTATGACATTTTCAAGTCTTCCCCATTCATATTTCAAAAAAAACTATATTAAATCATAAAAATATTTGTAAGGACATTCAATTACGTTTTGAATTATGTTGACTATAATCTTTTTTTGGTATAGCAAACATTAAATTCCTTCCAATTTTTGTCTTGGTTTTTTGTTTTTTGTAATTCCTGAGATTTTAGAGAAATCATTTAACAAATTATCAGGGGAGACTTCCTCCTGCCGGTCAAGGTGTCAATTAATTACATGGTTTGAAAGACTCAGAACATTAAATGACAAAAATCAAAGGGGTTTTTTAAGTAATTTGCATTTCTCTCTAACATTTTTATTACGTAATCAGATATCAGCTATGCACTGGTTTCTCAGTTCTCTATTGGTGAGGTTTCTTTCTTAGAACTGTCCCATAATTTTAATAATGAATGCCTCTCCTATCACAGGGATAGCTGATAAAATGATGTCTATTTATAGTTAAACATTGCAGACATGATCTAATGACTGCTTCCCAGGGTAGCTGGGGTGGGATTCAAATTGAGTGCCTCTCTTTTTTGTATCTGAGGTGATTGACACTTAAGACGTCTAAGTACAACTTTTCCTTTCTTATTTGGGACACTCAGAGGTGAACTTCTTCTATTGTCTATTAAAAATATTACAAAGTCACAAATATGTAAAAATTCTCATGACTGAACAAAAGAAGATGATTCTGAAGAACATCTAATGTTTTAGCGTCTTCCTCTTGTATGACAACATATCAACTATCTCTTGGGAACAAGACAGGGAAGATGTTGGTCTTCCAGTGCCCATTTATCAAGTTCATCTTTTTCTCAGATGAGCATAAAATTCTTACATGACAAATAGCCAAGAAACTTGGCCCACAAGGTGGGAGTTTGATGGTTTCCTGAGACCCCATACTCTGCCAGTGCCCTAATCATGCAATGAAGCCATCTATTAGATGATCCGACAGCAGGAAGAGGAATGAAGATAAATAAACAAGTGTGAGAGCTATTCAGATAGCAGAATTAACAGACTTGTTTGGTTAAAGAGAGAGGGAAGACAAGAATGGCTGCTAGGATCCTGAGTGGAGGTGGTGGCCATCACTAAGATGAGGAATGCTGGGCAGAGCAGTTTTGGAGGGATGGGGAAGATGAGTTCCGTTTGGGGCAGGCAGAGTTTGAGGATACCGGAAGACAACCAAATAGTGATGCCCAACTGGCTGAATTCTGGAATTTAGGAAAACCATTGGAGCTAAACACTCAGATTTGACATTCCCTAACATTTAAATGGTTGTTAAATTCGTGTAAAAATTTATGTCATTCAGGGCACCTGGGTGGTACAGGCAGTTAGGCGTCCAATTCTTGGTTTCGGCTAGGGTCAAGATCTCAGAGACATGAGATCGAGCCCACCTCTGGCTTCACGCTCAACTTGGAGGAGTCTGATTAAGACTCTTTCTCTCCCTCTCAGCCCCCCTGCCCCGAGTGTGGGTGCCAACGTGTGCTCTCTGGCTCTCTCAAATAAATAAATAAATCTTCAAAAAAAAGAGAGAGAAGTCACTCAAAGAGAGTGGACAGAATGAGAAGATAAAAGAAGAAGAATATGGAAATCTGAAAAATATCAACATTCAAATGTGGCAAAAGAATAGAGTAACAGATTGAGAAGACAGCCAGAGAGAGTGCAGGAAAATCAGGAGTGAGGAAAGAGGTGTCATGAAACTAAGGAAGTTTAAGAAAGGGAATGATCAGCAGTGTCAAATGCTGCAGAGGACAAATGAAATGGATATTGGGATCACATAAAAAATGTTGCTCTGTGGATGGTCTTTTTCCTTACACAATATTGTAAATATTTTTTTCATTTCAGCAACTATAGATCTGCATTATAATTTTAAATAGCTACAATGTAGCTGCTACATGGAATTCAACTGTATGAGTGCATCATAATTTATTTAACCAATCATCAACTGAACCTCAAAATTATTTCCAATTTTTGCCTTTATAAATGTTTTTGTGAATATCTTGGTATATAGACCAGGACATGGGTTCAAATATTTCCTTAGGTTAAAACCCTAGAATTGGAATCATTAGGTCAGAATATCTATAGGTTTTGAAGATTTTTGATACATACTTACCAAACTGCCTTCTAGTAATTTGCTTCATTTCGCTAAACCTGGGATTTCTGAATTAAGCCAGGGAGTCTGGAAGAGAGGAGGGGGTGGTCACAAGCCAGGAATGCTATCTGATTCTGGGCAAAAGGAAATGGACATGCTTTCTAGAGAAAAGCATCTATTAACAGGGTCTCCACAGATTGAGACTTGCCAATCCTAGCACCTGCTATTGCAGGATAAATTGATGGACTGACCAAAAAGGAGGAGGCAGGCATGCCCCCCACATTCTTGAACAGTATGGACAGAAGCCGAGGAGCATTCTCTGAGCCTGAGGCTGTACCGTCTGGAGAGAGCATGCCAAATTAGGAAAATCCCTCAATTGAGCAGGATTGGCAAGTAGAGTGATGTGCTTCTGGCTCTGGGCCGAATTCTCTGGGTTTTGCAGGCAGCTGCAGCTGTAGGGTGGAGAAAGAGAAGCCAGACGACTGATAGAAAAACCCTGGCCCGATCCACAAAACTGCCCAGGGCTGTGTACATGGGAAAGAGAAAAGCTAGAGCAGTTTTTAGAGAAAACCTCTTGGAAGGTCAATGAGAAGGGAAGAAAGCCATGAGAAAGATAATGGGTGAGGAGGACCTGGGGATGGGGAAATTTGAGATCCGGGCCTTTGTCCTTTGCTCTCCAAACCCGCAGCCTCACAGTCCCTGAAGGTGAGGGTGACCCACCAGTCCTCCCCGCCATCCATCCGGGTCCGGTGCCGCGCTGCAAACCTGGCCATTGCAGAGCCAGACAATCACTTCTCTGGTTGGGTCTGTTGGGAATAGAGGAAGACAAGGTGAAGCTTGGTGGTCCCGCCTTCCCATCCCAAACCCTGGGTTGCTGATGCTCACAGAAGGGAGAACCCCACTTACTAGGCTTAGTTTTGGATCTTTTGGCTAAACCATGAGAGCTCATCACGTCTCCCTGACGATAGCTTTCAGAATGGAGGGCCAAGTCTAACTGAAATGCAGTCCAAAATGGGCGGGAGGGGGTCGGATATTAAGGGGGCAGACTTGGCCCTCGGCCCCTCTACCCCGGCAGGAGCCCTTGTCACCTGGGAAAGGACCTCAGCAAACCGCTGGAAGGGTGATGTAGACACAAATGGCCTACCGCGGCTCTGCAGTTACTCTTTTATGCCTCTAGATGTCGCCCTCAGAATCAGAATAACAAATCGTAGCTCCCTGAGCGCACATCACTCCAAGAAAAGAACTCAGAAATCTACCTTACCCCCCAGGCACAACGACAGACCCTAATTGGTAGAATTTACACACATCTGACCGCAAAACTGAAGGGCTGTGGAGGTGAAACTGGGGGCAAATAATTGCTTTCTCTTTCTCCGTGTCAGATATATGAGGAGACCAGAAATTAGGAGCTGGAATTACGGTAAAACATGAAAGCTACCTGAAAAAGACTCCATCTCTCTGTGCCCTGGGCAAGGAACTAGTCTGGGCTAGTGGCTACCTCAAACCCTCAACAAGAGGGGCTGTATCCTCTTACTGGCCTCAAGATCTCCAAGGTGCCTGGTAGCGAGGTTCTCAGAAAACTCCTGTAAACACCTGACATCTGTATCAGCATTTCCTGGAAACCAAGCAACCTGCAGTTGCCCCATGGAGAAATTTATTCTCCTGCTTGCCCACTAAAAAGGGAGCCAGGAGGAGGCAGGTGTCTCTTTGCTGCAAACTTGGTTGTGTGGCCTACAGTAGCATAGATTTCTAGGGGATGGAGGAAGAATTAGGACACCAAGGTCCTTGCTTGATGCCTTTGGTTTGTGAGTGTCCCCCCAATAAAGCATATTCCCTACCATGTCATGTGATATTGCGGAATTCACCTTTGTCCACCTCACCACACTGCAGAAAAGCAAAAACAAACAGAAGATCATAAACACGACCCAAGAGAAAAGTCAGGTACCTAGCACGAAACCACAAATAGACTGTGGATTCCTACTCAACAACAAAGACCAGGAAGGGAAGACCATATACAAAGAGCTGAGAGAAAATATCTCTCTCAAATTGTGTGCCCAGAAAACCTCCTATCAAGAATGGGAGCCAAATAAATGAATAAATACGTTTTGGTAAATAGACACTTAGAGAGTTTGTCACCAACAGATCTATGCTTAAGTTACCTGTGAAAGATGAACTTCAAGAAGAAGGAAAATTATATCAAAAGGAAGGTCAGAAAATGCAAGAAGAAATATTAAGGAAAAAGAGTGGTAAACATAGGTGAATCTAAAACATTGTCTGCAAAAAAATTGATGATGATGATGATGATGATAGTAATAATGTCTTATTTGAGGGGTTTGAAAAAGGACAGAACTAAACCATGGGGCAAGAATGGCATACAAGGTGGCAGGGAGTTGATAGGAGTCTGTGTTCCAAAGACCTTCATTAGAGGTCTTCAAGATACTATCTTTAGACTTTGACATACATTTTTCTTTACATATATAAATTGTATAAATCATGTCTTAACTAAACTTCTTTCAAAAGGGAAAAATAAAATGAACATCTGAAAACTTTGGAAGTGTATAAAGTGAAATCTCTCCTTAGTTCTGTCATTTATACTCCCGAGATGGAATTTTTTGTTTACTCATGTATATGCACACACGTATACAAGTATCAATGTTTTTAAACAAAAAGATTACTCGTCAACTTGCTTTTTCACTTAGAAATAAGCATGGATATTTTTTCAATTCAAAATAAACACACACACACATGCATACACACATACCCCATTCTGTTTAATTGCTACACAATATTTTATTGTCTGAAAGTACCATAATTTAAAAAATTCCTTTGATTTATAGTAATTCAGTGGTTTTGTTGTTACCACTATTTTTTTTAAGATTTATTTATTTATTTATTTGACAGAGATAGAGACAGCCAGCGAGAGAGGGAACACAAGCAGGGGGAGTGGGAGAGGAAGAAGCAGGCTCATAGTGGAGGAGCCTGATGTGGGGCTCGATCCCATAACGCCGGGATCACGCCCTGAGCCGAAGGCAGACGCTTAACCGCTGTGCCACCCAGGCGCCCCTGTTGTTACCACTATTATTTCAGTGTCACAATAGATATTGTTACACATATCTCTGGCAATTTGTGATCATTTCTGTAGGGAAGATTCCTAGAAACAGATCAAAGGCTACATGTAACTTTAATTTTGACAAAGTCAAATTACTCTCCAATCCACAGCCCAACAATGTATGAGAATGTCTGTTTCCCTGCACCTTCCTCAACACCAGGAATTATAAATCTTTTGGATTTTTCCAATTTGATACACAAAAATGAGTTTTGAAATTTAGTGTTTTACATTGCATTACCTTGATTGTTAATAAAGGTATCTTCTTATTTTATTGGCTGTTTACTTTTGTGATTTGGCTATGCATTTTCTTTACTTGTTTTTATTGGCTTTTAGTCTTGCGTAAGTTGATTTTTTAAAGTTTTTATGGGAAGATATAGTCAATATACAAGAAATTGTACATATTGAAAGTAACTTAAATGTACAATTTGAGAAATTTTGGCATAGTATGTACTTTGAAACCATCACCACAATCAAATAATGAATATTTCAGTCACCCCAAATAGTTTCCTCATATTTTTTTCTTTTCCTTTCTTTTTTATTTTATTTATATATTTGACAGAGAGAGAGAGCACAATCAGGGGGAGCTGGGGCAGAGGGAGAGAGAGAAGCAGGCTCCCTGCGGATCAGGAAATCCGACGCGGGGCTTGATCCCAGAACCCCGGGATCACAACCTGAGCCAAAGTCAGATGCCCAACTGACTGAGCCTCCCAGGCGCCTCTCGTATTTCTTTATAGTTCCATCCTTCTGCACTTCCACCCACTCCAGCCCCAGGCAAACGTTGATCCGCTTTCTGTCACTATAGATTCATTTGCAATCTCTAGAATTTTATATAAATGAGATCATGCAGTATGCAGTCTCTTTTTTGTCTGGCTTTTTTTCATTCAGCATAATTATTTTGAGATGCATCCATGTTGGTGCTCATTAGAGCTCTTTCTGTATTTTAAATATGAGTTTTTTGTTATATATAATGAAAAGATGTTCTTAGAGTTCTGTCTGTATTTCACTGTGGACTTAATTGTGCTGTATAATCTGATGCTATGTTTGGATTCACAATTAAAAGGCCTTCCCCATTCCACATTATAAAAACACTCAAATATTTCCTACTACTTATTTTTTGGAATTACATTAAGTTTATAGATTAACTTGGGAGGGAATTGATACCTTTAAAATATTGACTCTTATTATTCAGGAACATATGTTTCTCCATTTCTCCATATCTTCCTTTATGTCTTTCAGTAAGGTTTTATAGATTTTTTTAATGTTTTATTTATTTAAGCAATTTCCATACCCAACGTGGGGCTTGCACTCACAACCCCAAGATCAATGGACTCACACTCTTCTGACTGAGCCAGGCAGGTGCCCCTATAGTTTTTTAAATATAAGCTTGTCCTTTCCTTTTGACCTTACTCACAAGAATTACTATTTGGGGTTAGTTATTGTGAATAAGATTTTTCCTTATATTTTTCTTACCAGTCTTCTAATCAGATTAAAATGTACCTTCTGATTCGTGCTCTAGATCTTACAGGTTTATGTAATTTTGTGCCAATTCAATACAGTCCTCACTTTGCACAGTTTCAATATGCACAAATTTCAGTTACCACGATTTAGTTATATAACACCAGTCCCCCAACAACACGATTCAAATCTGAGTTACCAGGGTATGTTGGGTATGAGTAATTGCATACAGAACCCAGCCTGCAAATCAGTGCAGAAATAACAGATGAGCATCAGGATCAGTGACCAATCATATCACTTCTTTCAAATCCTGTCCCTGATTGGTTACCGTGCATTTGTTATTAAGTTCAAACACAGAGTGCAAAGCATGTAGTTTTGCTGTGTCTTTGTCTCCTGGTGATAAGCTAATATGACATTTTACAAAAGTGAATACTCAGAAGGGGGAATTGGTCACCAAAGGTAAAAGTGCAGCAAAGAAATGAAAAGTGATAGCGTTGGAAGAAAAATTTGAGTCACACATGAATGGAATTATAGAAGTTATAGCTGACTGTGGGTAAGATGCCTGCGCTGCCACTCAAGAAATTCTAGACATACAGCCAGAGGAACTTTGTGAAGGTGAACTTATTGATATAAATAAGGATAGTAGTTGTAATGAAAAGGAAATGACACCAACAAAAATCTACACCTTAAAGGAACACTCAGAAATATTCCACAACATTGAAAGCATAAAGGATGAAAGCCAAAAACGTTTACACCAGTAATAAACAGTATAAAAATGTAATTTAGAAATTCTTTGCCAAACAACAATCTCAATAAAATAAGATTTTAGCAGTAAATCAAAAAAAGATAATCTAGACTTTAAAGAAACCATGAGCTTGGCGGTCTGAAACTATATACCTGTATGAAAACTTTGAGCTATTTGGTCCCACCTGCACTCAGGCAGGTGCAACATGGGAAAATCCTCACGGTCACTTGCAGGAAGACCCTGTGGGGAGGCAGGATGCTGAGGAGATCTTAGATGAAGCTGGATGTCTGTCCAATCAGGAGGCCCTCTATAGGTATTGCTCTTTTGCAGTACCTCCCAGCCAGACACCTATGGCCCATTCAAGATGTGGAATGATATCTGAAGAGTCTACTGGTGGTTTCTTCCTAACGAACATCCTATGACATCTTGGGAAACCCTTTCCAGCGCTTAGGAAGCCCTTCCTAGCCCCTGATACACAATTACTGAGGTTCATCCTTCACATTTTATTGTTCTCAAAGCCATAACACTACCTGAGTGGTCTCAGTTGTGGAGTTTTGCTGCACTTACGGCAGACTTGATTAGGGAACTTGACACGTATTCATACTGTTATTTGCTGTCAGCCCAGCAGCAAAGAACACGGATCTACTAAGTGCTTAAAGTCTTCCCATTCTCACACTTAGTCCAAGAGCCTTACCTAGGAGAGGTCACAGGTGGGTCAAGGGCCTCAGGTACAAACAAATGTAATTTAACTATTTGTTTTGCCTTATGTAAAGTCACACTTGGGCTCTCAAATGCCCGACCTCTATTCTTGCCCTACTGGGTCATCCCAAAATGTTCTGAGACGAGATTCTTCTTCATCGAGAAGAGAGAATAAAATAGAGGGCTAAGCAAGAATGTGAAGAAGTGAAAAAGCATAAAAAATAAAAAATATAAATCAAACCATAGTATCAAGAGTGAGATGGCGATATATCTAAAAAAGCAGCCAAGGGGTGCCTGGTTGGCTCAGTCGGTGGAGCGTATGACTCTTGAACTTGGGGTTGTGGGTTTGAGCCCCAATGTTCGGTGTAAAGATTACTTAAAAAAATAAAACCCTTTAGGGGTGCCTGGGTGGTGCAGTTGTTAAGCGTCTGCCTTCAGCTCAGAGCGTGATCCTGATGTTATGGGATCGAGCCCCACATCAGGCTCCTCCACTATGAGCCTGCTTCTTCCTCTCCCACTCCCCCTGCTTGTGTTCCCTCTCTCGCTGGCTGTCTCTATCTCTGTCAAATAAATAAATAAAATCTTTAAANCTGCTTCTTCCTCTCCCACTCCCCCTGCTTGTGTTCCCTCTCTCGCTGGCTGTCTCTATCTCTGTCATATAAATAAATAAAATCTTTAAAAATAAATAAAACCCTTTAAAAAAAAGTAGCAAAGAGATAAGATGTTGGAAAATGAATGATGGCAAATATGAATCCATACACTCAAGTGTGCAAAATCATTACCTTATGTTATTTTTTAAATCTGATTTAATATCGGGACGCCTGGGTGGCACAGCGGTTGAGCGTCTGCCTTCGGCTCAGGGCGTGATCCCGGCATTGTGGGATCGAGCCCCACATCAGGCTCCTCCCCTATGAGCCTGCTTCTTCCTCCCACTCCCCCTGCTTGTGTTCCCTCTCTCGCTGGCTGTCTCTATCTCTGTCAAATAAAGAAATAAAATCTTTTTTAAAAAATCTGATTTAATATGACTTTGGTCCCCATTTCCATGACCAGGTTGACAGAAAGTTTAATCTCAATCATGTTGGAAACATCTGCTCCCACCCAATCCTCTGAATGACTCCAGGGAATTTACAAAAGATCGTGGGTGGCACCTCCCATCTTCAGTCCCCCTAATTACCACTAATATCCCCATTGTCCTTGCTAGACCTTTGCAGAGCTCTTCTACTTCTTTGGGCATGTGAAACTGTCAAATGCTAGGTGACTGTCTATGCTCAGGCTGCTATATAACAAAGTATCATTGACTGAGTAGCTTTAAGAACATTTTTTCCCTCACTGTTCAGGAGGCTGGGAAGTCCAAGATCAAGTTTGGAAGATTTGGACCCAATGAGGAACCTCCTCCTTGCTTGCCAGGGAAAGAGGGAGAAAGAGAGAGAGACAGAAAGAGAGAGAGAGCCCTCTGGTTTCTCTTCTTTTAAGGACACTAATCTCATAATGGGGGGTCACCCTCATGACATCATCTAAATCTAATTTTCTCCCAAAGTCTCTACCTCCAAATAGCATCATTTTGGGGGGTTAGGGTTTCAATACATGAATTTGGTGGGGGGACACAAATGTTCAGTCCATAACAGTGACCATGCAGCCAACCTCCCACTAAGTTCTGCCACCTTTCCCAATGCAGCCTCGGGTCCTCACTCCCTCTGGACCTCCAAACTCATACAAGTACTAGAAAAATCCACTTTCTCTTCTGTCACTCCTCAAAATCATTTACTTCTGTCTATTTCTTCCTAGTATAATTCCCTCCAGGATTTCAGTCTTTGGGAAACAATTGCCAGATAGGGAAGTTACCTACCTAGAGGCAAAGGAACACAGAAGACCTGGCTACCTTCTTGGAACTGGGGGATTGGAGAAAAAGCTGAGGAAAAAAAAGCAAAAATTAATATCTCAACAAATTATCTTTTCACATTAAAGTTGAGGTGATTTTGTATAATCTCTGCCAGGCTCAGCACCTTGATTAGGCAGTAAATGGATCACACAGGAATGGGGGCTTGTACTTAGACTCAAGAGAGAGCAGTTATAAGGGACAATGTCTAATCAAAGACCCCTGATTCAATGCAACAACGCCAGCAGGTGATTGGCCAGTTCTGGGTAAATAACCAAGCACCGCAATTGGCACCCAACCCATGATTAGCTATTGTCTATAATATATGCCCAAAATCTGGAAAGCTTTGAAAGATAAAAGCTTCCTGGTAATCATTTGGAAGCAATATCTGGCCTGGTCTGTCTTGAAACAGTTTATACTCTTTATTTGCCTAGTTTCATGTGAGTCGTCATATATTTTGCTGGAGAGAGATTAATGTGTTTGATGAAAGGGTGTGGTCTCAGATTTGCTGGGGATATTAAGTTATATGTGGCCCATGCACCATATTTTCTTCATAAAATTGAAAAAAATTTGAATTCTAAAAGATTAAACCATAAGGGTTTCAGAAAAATGATTGTGGAACTTGTGTGCTTGGATCTTATTGGCTCATGTACAAAATTGTTCCAAGATAGACTCCTCAAGTCACTCATTTCCAACCATGAGGAAATATAACATCAGAACAGATGTCCTGGGTAATCACTCTCAAGATTGATGAACCTGAAGGCCTGATCTCTCCTGTGGGCAGACAGAGAATAATGAATGAAGAAAGGTAGTTTGCAGCCAGGGCTCCCTGGCTCTCAGTGTCGTGTGTAAGTCTACTGGGCCAAAGAAGCAATACACCCAGGATAACAGTAACTCCGTCCCTGCTGGTTGGGTTTTATTTGAACGTTAGGAATGAAAAAGGAAGCTGGGGCTATGTTCTATGGCCTTGAGATAGCGGTGAAGGGTAGGAGGAGAAGTGGGGTAGGCAGTCACTGCTACCCAGCATGAAGCTTATTAGCAGAAAGATCTTTTGGAGAACATAAATCCAGGTCTTACAACTTACCAAGGGGTTTTGCTGGGTAAAGGCCACCAGTTTATTAGATCTCAGCTTTCTATGAAAAAGATGTGACTGGGCAAAAGAAAGCAGTAAAGGAAATGAAATGGCAGGCATTTCAATAGGAAATGGGTTGTTTCAGGAATTCTGTAAGAGGTAAAAATGCAGACAAGAGCCCAAGAAAATCAAAAGGAAAGGTACTAACATGTGGATTGCCTCACAGCTATTTCACAGTGTGGAAAGACATCTGGGGGTTATTTTCACAGTTTGAGGAAGCATCCATAATGTGAAGACTTTATTGTATAAGGAAGCATAAACATGAGTTGGTTCAAGTGATTTGATGAACAAAAGAAGTGTAAATAAGTAAATAAACATGTATCATTTTAGGCCATCTACCACAACATGTATGAAACATACTTATCTGGGGGATATTTAGTGTGTTTCTTTCTTTCTTTCTTTCTTTCTTTCTTTCTTTCTTTCTTTCTTTCTTTTTTTTTTTAGATTTTATTTATTTATTTGTTGGAGAGAGTGAGAGCACAAGCAGGGGGAGCAGCAGGCAGAGGGAGGAGCAGGCTTCCCTACTGAAGCAAGGAGCCAGACTTGGGGCTCGATCCCAAGGACCCTGGGATCATGACCTGAACCAAAGGCAGAGCTTAATTGACTGAGCCATCCAGGTGTCCCTCTTATATTATACCATTACTATGAGCTTTAAGAAACTTACCACATCATTTGACAGGCTTAGAATCTTTCATGGGCATTTGAGACTTGGCAATCTATCTTTCCTGTAGAGATCCTTGTTAACCACACTAGAGTAACGCTTGCTCCATAACGTACATTCTCTTGATGAGGTTGAGAGGGGGTGTAACTCACAGGCTGATTTCCTCAACAGGTCAGGTATGATTGAAGCATGGGTCCCATTCTCTTGTGGCAGGGTGGTCTTCTACCCCTCTGTGTCTCTGGGGGGCAACTGGCACAAGCCGTAGGAAGGGCCACTGACCTACTTTCAGGAGCTGGTGCTTCTCATCTGACATTACCTCCAGCATTCTTGCTAATTGTCTTTACTCTCAGCTTCTGTTTTCTCACTTTTTTGGGGCTACCTCCCGAGATTACCTTCTGTTCAGCCTTGGTTTGTGTTTTACTTCCTGGCTTTGGAACGTCATCCATCTTGCTTGCTTGCCTGGCTCTCATCCAGCCTCATCTCTGGCTAGATTCAATGTACCCCGTTCACTCTGCCCTCTACCTGAGAGATGCTGTATTATTTTTCTCTCTGATTAACCTCCTCCTTCTATGTCACACTCTTAACCAGTCTCTCCTTGATTATTTACACATTCAGAGACCGGAGACTGCCTGATACATCTTTTAAATTCTGCATAACACCTATCTATATTGCTGGGCACTATTAATTGCTCATTGAATATTTGTTGAACATCAATCAAACTCATTTTCAAACTACTCACAATCAATTGTGGTCATGAAAACACTTTGGTGAGTCAGGACTAGGGTTTGGTGTGTTTTGTTTTGTTTTGTTTTTTAATGAAGTAGAATGTGATAGAATGAAAAATACCAGAGTCCATCACAAAAGAGTATTATTTTCTAAAATTTGTGTTTCACAAAGGTTAGGAATCTTAGGATCAGTTCTTTTTCATCACTGTAGGTCATGATTAAAAAATGCAGAGCCGGGGGTGGGGGGGGTGGCTAGGTGATGGACACTGGGGAGGGTATGTGCTATGGTGAGCGCTGTGAATTGTGTAAGACTAATGAATCACAGACCTGTACTCCTGAAACAAATAATACATTATATGTTAATAAATAAATAAATAAATAAATAAATAAATAAATAAATAAATAAAAATGCAGAGCAGGTTAGATGAACTAGACATTTGCTGTTTTTGTCTAGCATCTCCAGCTGTATTTCTGAAGACCAGACCTCTTCCAATCCCTGCTTCCATTCCCGGTTAGCATTTTCCCCACCCACCCAGCCTTGTCACTAGAGAACTCCACCCCCTCATCACCACGACTGGCTGAGGAAGAAGCACGAGGCACAAACCAGTCCAACTGGAGTGCTCCTTGAGATTTTTTTTTTCCCCTCAAGCTATCAGAAAAACTCTTTCTTTCCAACGGAGTTGTCAAATCAGTAAGCTATGATTTTAAGGCTACCCGTGGACATATTGGAGAGACTTGGAGGGAGAGAGAGACTGCCGCTGGTCCCAGTGTTACTCCTCGACTTTCCCATTACAGGAACCAGCGCACTTCCTTAGTTTAAATTGGAGTTTTGCGGGCGCCTGGGCAGCTCAGTCAGTTAAGCAGCTGCCTTTGGCTCAGGTCATGATCCCAGGGTCCTGAGACTGAGCCCTGCATCAGGCTTCCTGCTCAGTTGGGAGTCTGCTTTTCCCTCTCCCACTCTCTCTCCCTCTGCCCCCTACATTCAACACGAATGTGTTGTCATACGCTCTGCTCTCTCTCTCTCAAATAAGTAAATTAAAAATCTTTGAAAAGAAAAATAAAAAATAAATTGGAGTTTTGCCTTTTGAACCAGAAGAATCACAGCTAATGTGAAAGAGCAGGGGACAAGGAATAGGGAAAGCTGAATTTAGGCCTAACAGTGTCATGCCCTGGATATGTGACCCTTGGAGAGGATCCAAAGCTGTACGGGTCTCAGTTTTCTCTTCCTCTGAGAAAAGAGCAGTGGATTCAGATGGTCACTCGCCATCCTTACTGGTCATCAGGGTTCCCTATGGACCTTCAGAAAATGCAAATGTCGGAGCTCCGTGCCAGGTTTAGGTTTTCTGAATCAAAATCCATAGGAGTGTGGCCGAGGCAGGCGTTCGTCCTCGTAAAGAGACCTCACATGATTCTGATGCACCGCCCACGTGGGTAAGTTCCATCATCGCTAAGGTAGTTTCCACCCTAATGTTCAGCGCTCCGTGATTCTTGTGACATTGGCACAGTCTGATCAAATTTCCAGCACCTAACATAGTGACGAAGGCAAACTCAGGATTCACACCATTTTTGTTGACTAGCCTGAAATAAATGATGTCATGTGAACGGGAATAATGACTAATAAAGATGTGCTATCACTCTTCCTAATTAGCCTTATAGAGAAGTAAGACCCACCAATGCATCAATCACGTTCTCTCAGTGCAGACACCCACGGTACGGTCTGCTACCATAATACACACTCTCTCTCTCTCTCTCTTTTTTTCCTGAGAAGTAGAGGCTTAAGGGGAGGACTATGGAAATAAAAAAATAATAAGTGCAAGAAAGTCAGATGATTAAATTTGCTTTGTGTCATTACAAATATTTCTAGTGCCAGAAGCGACACATTTCCGTTCTTTCTTGTGTCAGAGCACACATGTAAATTAGAGTTGTTAGCCAAGTGATAATACATTGACCTCAGTGATTTTTCCTGAGTAATTGTTTCTTGCCTGAAGATTTCATTCTGTATAGAAAAGGCATATTTCTCTCATTAATAAAAAACCCACAGAGATAAGTCTCATTACCCCTACAGATTTGTGTCTATTTTCCTCTTTAGTATGCTTCGAGATAATTCATTAGTCTGTTCATTGTTTTTCACAGGAACACTAACAAGACTAGCAGACTTGAAATTCTTTGTCTGGGAGACTGATGTCTTGGTAAATTTTCATTATGTTCCTCTCACTCCCACTCTTCGGTGGAAAAATGCAGTGAGCTATGGGCAGGCTGCAGAGATGTACACGAGGCCCTCAAATGCATGTGTTCAATTTGGTATTCTGGGGGCTCTGGGGTAGTGGCCACAGAGGGGAGAAATAGTGTAGCGTCTTCTTGAATCAAGCCCTGCCGGGATGGAGGAGGAGATGGGGACCACCAAGTAGGCAGAACAGGGGAGGCAATATAGGAGACAATTTTGCACTGAGGGAAATAACTATTTTTGAAATGTTAGAGTAGCCTGTCAGCCTTGACAATTTTTTTTTCCACATTCAGAGGAAACCAGGGTGAGTAATTATAGGCAGTGACTGTCATTGTCAAGATAGTTCTGTAATTAGAGAAACACAAAATATGTCTCATTTAGAGGTAACTCAAATAGAGGCATGGGAACAGCCGTCAGTTAGAAAAGGTTAAAAAAGTCAGAACAGTCAGACGATGGTGCCAAGGCTGAAGACTGCAACAATGTCCGTGACAGGAGAGGACCTTCCGCCCTCCTTAAAGCAGGGAGTTGCTTTCAAGCAAATCTGGATGGAGCAGTCTGGAAGAGGAAATTGCTCCCGGAATCTGCAGGAAATTCTACTGCACAGGGAAGGGCACAGAGGCAAAGCCCATTCAATGTCTATGCGTTAACTAGCCAGATTTTTAAAATTCTATTTCCTTTCTTAAGTTCATGGAATAAAAAAATACTTTGGAAGGACGAGCAAGACTCTTTCCTTAGACTCATGATACCCTTGCAATCCACTTCTGCTCATGTGTAAATCCAACAAAATGGTTTAAGGGAGGTAGCTCGCTGCCTAAAAGCAGTCGGTGTTTTAATAAACATTCAATCAAAATCTTAGCTATCACACAATTTGGAAAAACAAAGCACTTTCACCATGAAAGTATGTAAGAAGAAAATGTGTATGAATTAGGATTGAGGAGAAATCGCTGTCATCATTTACTTCATAAACAGGAGAAGCAGCTGGGTGCAGCTACCTCGGGGGCTCCAGCTCCAGACTGAGTGGCGCCCAAACAGACCTCCGGAATTCTAATAAAGGCACACAGGTGCATCAGCCGATCGTACGCACCTTCTTCTTACGTGCGGTTTGGTTTGGTTTTTTAACTCAGAATATCTCTCTTATTCTTACCACACCAGTAAAAGGAGTTTAAGAAGAAAAACCATATCTTCAACTTTTTACGTGATCATGTGCTTAAACTGATTTTCCACAAGCATATAAAGTTCAAGGAAGTGTGTTTCCTATAAAGCCAGGCAGTACAGTATCCCTTCCTCCTGCACCTCTTCCTTGGCTCCTCTTTCCTTTGCTTTGCAATTTAGATTGAGGATCTGAAATTTCTCTAAGCAAAATGTGAGAACTATGTGAAAATTAGGCTAAAATGGAAAGCTTTATTTATTTTGTTTAGGAACATGTTATTCATCAGTCACAAGTAGACGTGATCTTTAAATACTAACACTGTATCTTAGTCTGTATATAAGAATAATTTTAAAAGTTGTTTTTATTTTTTTTTCTTCTTTTTTAAAAAAGATTTATTTATTTTAGGGAGAGAGAAGGAGGAAGGGGCAGAGGGAGAGAGAGAAGCAAAAGCAGACTCCATGCTGAGCACAGAGCCCAACACAGGACATGATCTCAAGACCCTGAGATCACAACCTGAGCTGAAACCAAGAGTGGGACGCTTAACCGATTATGCCACCCAGGTGCCCCTAAAAGTCATATTTTAAAAAGAAGTCTAAAGTATTAAGATTTGAGATGATTCTACTAGACTGAAGATATCTGCCCACATATGGAACTTTTTTCCTTATCATTTAATATTGAGTGTCACAAAGTCCAGTTTTCATTCTGAGCTTGAGCCAATGACGTCATAACCAGTATGCAGTTCTACACAGGAATAGTGTTACCTGCCAGTGGTTTTGGAGGAAGCTGTTGAACATTATTGATGGTAAAACAATAGTTATGGTTGTGGTTTCTAAAAAAAAGCAGCTAGAGTTTAAACTGGTATGGCCTAATGAGTTGATTAAAAATTCAAAATTTCTGGCTCAAATCCAAAAGTTAATTACTTGTAAAGAACATAAATGAAAAATGGTGTTTTTGTAATTCCAGTCTTATACCTGAGAGGCTCATGGCAAAAAGTACCATTGAGTAGTTCCATTCCTGTTGAATTGACATCCAGAAGCTGGGCCTTACCTTTTTTTTTTTAATTTGTTTATTTTTTTTAATAATCCCTATACCCAATGTGTAGACCCTGAGATCAAGAGTCACATGCTCTTCAGTCTGAGCCAGCGGGCACCCCTAGGCATTATCTTTATAGATAGCTCAATATAATTGCAAGACTCCTCCACCTGCAAACATGTTGGAACTACTCTTTCATTCTTCAAATATTCATTGAGACACAGACTCTTGGGGTGCCTGGGTGGCTCAGTCAGTTAAGCATCTGTCTTCAGCTCAGCTCATGATCTCAGGGTCCTAGGATTGAGTCCCACATAGGGCTCCCCACTCAGCAGGGAGTTTGCATCTCCTTCTCCCTCTGCCTCTGCCCCTGCTCGTGCTTTCTCTCTCTCTCTCAAATAAATAAATAAAATCTTAAAAAAAAAAAAAAGGCACCAGACTAAAGATACTGGGGACATGAAGATGAAAGAGACATGATTTCTACCATGAAGAAGCCCAAAGTTGGGGCACTGGGTGGCTCAGTCAGTTGAGCATCTGACTCTTGATTTTGGCTCAGGTCACGATCTCAGGGTCATGAGACAAATCCCTGATTTGGGCTCCATTCGGAGCATGGAGCCTGCTTGGGACTCTCTCTCTCCCACTTCCTTCTGCCTCCCCCCGCCAAAAGCCCAAAGTTTAGCAAAGAAGAAAGACATCTGTATATGTGTGTGTCAGGTTCAGACATGGAAACATGTCTAAATACTTAGGAGAGTCTAACTCTGCCAGAGAGAGTCAAAAGAAAGTTCCAGAGAGTATTTGATGTTTTAGTTGAGTCATGAGGAACAATTAGAAGCCTCACAGGCAAACGAGAAAGTTCCAGAAAGGTGAAGCACCTGTGCAAAAGCATGGAGTGATGCATGAACGTTGGAGAGGAGCAATTGGTTTAATTTGGCTAGAACAGAGATCAAACACTTGGAGGTTAACTAAAGATAAGGAGACAAGAAAGATAGATGGAGGTCAAATGGAGTTTGCATTTTATCCAACTGGTCAGTGATTCTTAGCCTGAGGAAATACACACATACCACACTGCAAAAAAATTCCAGTGTGATTCATAGATTTCTTTTCCCCATTTCCCACCCCTTACCAAAGTCTTCAGGTTAAGAACTCCTGCTGAAGGCAGTAGGAACAACTCAAGTATTCTAAGCTGGAGAATGACATAATAAAATTTGTGGTTTAGAAAAGCTACTGTTACAGCAGAGTGGAGAATGTTACTGATCACCTCTCATGTGCCAGGTTTGAAGGACAGACTAGAGGCAAAGAGATCCATTAACATCTCACTCAGCTCAATTTCTTTAAAATCTGGCTCTCGCTCCCATAGGTAATTAAAACACACTTGAGAAGAACACCAGGCTGCAAGTGGTACGTGTGTATCTCTGGTTTCCAGCCTAGCTGCTCTCAACTGCCACGCCAATTGACTTTCCTCCTGGCTCATACCCTTTTGATTCACTGCCTAGATTCTGACTAAGATCTCTCATTTTGTAGGAAATCTCACAGAGTAATAACTGGTTACAAAACCCCTTTTGGCGCAGCCTCAAGACATCCCACGTCAATGTATGTTCCTCAGAGGCTGCTCAAACTGGATTTTCTCCAGCTCCATGAGCTGGGCCCAGACAGTAAGGAGGCCAATGTCACTTCTAGGTGAGAGGTGACACAAGATTAAACAGAGATGGGGGGGGCACTGGGAATACAGATGGGTCACAGGAAGAATTAAAGGGCCTTAGCCTCCTGGGGTCACCTGAATTCAGGATCAGTTCTCAGTGTCCTGAGTTCAAGCCCCATGATTGGTGTAGAGCCTGCTTAAAAAAAAAAAAAAAAAAAAAAGAGCTTTGGCCACCAATTGGATTTAGAGAATGAGGATAAGGGTGTGACATGAATGACTTTCAGGTTTACAGCTCAGAGAATGGGATGCTTATAAAGGATATAAGAGAAAGAAGAAGTGTGCCTAGTTGGGTCAGTTGGTGGAGTGTGCAACTCTTGACCATGCGGTTGTGAGTTCAGGCCTCACATTGAGTGTAGGAATTACTTAAAAATAAAATCTTGGGGTGCCTGTGTGGCTCAGTCGGTTAAGCAACTGCCTTTGGCTTAGGTCATGATCCTGGGGTCCTGGGATCAAGTCCCACATCGGGCTCCATGCTCAACGGGAAGTCTGCTTCTCCCTCTGCCTCTGCCCTTCCCCCCCACCCCCACCCCCGCTCATGCTCTGACTCTTTCAAATAGATACATAAAGTCTTTTAAAATAAATAAATAAATAATCTTTTTAAAAAAAGAGGAAGAGGAAAAGATATACAAGGGGGATTTTGGACCTGCTATTTTGAGCCTTCTTCAATTCATTCAGCTTCTATAGGGTATGTTCTGTCTGTCCATGAAATGTTAATGAATCCTAGGGTTTGATTCTTACTTACCTTGTCTTACCCTTGCACACAGACTCTGCAAGATCCCATTCATTCTCATGGTTTCAACCACCACCTGCCTGAATGCTGTTCTCTCTGCTTCCAATCTCTCCCCTTTGTAAGTGGATAATAGGAACTCAATGAATATTCATCAAGTAAATGAATGTATGGTTGACTGAACCCTTCTTCCAAAATGCCCCAACAGTTCTCTAAAATGTAAAAATGAGGGGCGCCTGGGTAGCACAGCGGTTAAGCATCTGCCTTCGGCTCAGGGCGTGATCCCGGCGTTATGGGATCGANAAATGCCCCAACAGTTCTCTAAAATGTAAAAATGAGGGGCGCCTGGGTAGCACAGCGGTTAAGCATCTGCCTTCGGCTCAGGGCGTGATCCCGGCGTTATGGGATCGAGCCCCACATCAGGCTCCTCTGCTATGAGCCTGCTTCTTCCTCTCCCACTCCCCCTGCTTGTGTTCCCTCTCTCACTGGCTATCTCTATCTCTGTCAAATAAATAAAAAAAAAAAATCTTAAAAAAAAATAAAATAAAATGTAAAAATGAGGAGTGCCTGGGTGGCTCAGTTGGTTATGCACCCACCTTCAGCTCAGGTCATGATCTCGGGGTCCTGGGATCAAGCCCCACATTGGGCTTCCTACTCAGGGGGAGCCTGCTTCTCCCTCTGCCCTCTCCCAACCCTGCTCATTCTCTCTCTTTCTCTCCCTCAAATAAATAAAATATTAAAAAATAAAATAAAATAAATAAAATGTAAATACGAGTCCGGAGTTAAGAATCATTGTCACTCTGAAGCTGAGACCCATTAGCATAGAATGGATTAATGAAGCCTTGGCAATGGATAAATTCACGCAGGGATAATATGTGATTAGGGAAGAAAAAATAATAGAGGACAGAACATTGGGTGTCAACAATATTTAAGAGTTAAGCAGAGGAAAATGAACTAGAGAAAGTTACTGAGAAGAAGAAACATAGAAGGAGGTGGAAGAAAAACCAGGGGATTCTCATATCTTTGAAGTTAAATGAGAGGTTTAACTGTTTTGGAGAGGAGGGCCCATAAGTGAAATGGCCATGGTGGCGGGAATGGAGGGTATGAATGGGTCCAGCAGCATGGACTTCCACTTACTGAGACTGCTCTAGTTACTGCCACTGCTGAATATCCAACCTGCTATCAGTAGAAACCAATGCTAACCTCCTGTTGTGTTATTGTCTCTTGAAGAGTCCACCTGCCACTTGGCGGCAAGTTGACTACGCTGGGCATCTGCCACTTAGGAAAAGCCAGCAATTCGTGTTGACAGAAATGGACACACATTCAGGCATAAGTGTGCCTTTTCTTCCTGCAAGGCTCAGCCAGCGCCATTATTTAAGGGTTTAAAGAATGTTTGATCCACACATGTAGGATTCCCACATAATATCATTTCAGACCAGGAGACTCACTTTATAGAAGGGGAGGAGTAGAATAGGCTTTTAACCATGGGATCCACTGTTCCCATCACCCTGCATCACCCAGAAGCTAATGGCCTGAGAGAGCATTGGAACATCCTATTAAAGGTGTAGATAACATGGAAGCTTGGAGATAATACTTTATAAGAATGGAAGTATGCAATATACACTCTGAGTCAAAGAACTTAATGGAGTGTTGTGTCTTCGGTGGGAAAAACAGATGAGCCCAGGAACCAAGAGGTGAAAACAAGAGTGGCTCTGCTTGCTCTCACTCCCAAGTAACTCCCATTGCTTTCCATGTGAGACATTGGTGTTTCCTATCCATGCAACTCTGACCTCTGCAGGTTAGAAGTTCTAATTCCAAAAGGGGGAATAGTTCCACCAGGGGACAAAGTGAAAGTCCCATTGAATTATAAACTCTGACTGCCATGGATCCTTGAGCCAAAGGATCATTAGGTAAGAAGGGGAGTCACCATCCTGACAAAGGGCAATTGACTGTAATCATTGAGAAGAAGCAGAGCTATACAATGGGAGCAGGGAGGAATATGTGTGACACTTAGGTGACCCACTGGGGCATCACTTGGTATTTCCATGCCCAATTTTTGGGGTGGATGGGTAAGTGCAGCAGTCTCATCCTGAGAAAATCATGGTGACCAGGGTCTGACCTTGTGATGGGACCTTGAGACGAGCAGAGGTACAAACTGAGGGGGAAGAGAATCTCAAATGGACAGTTCAGGGGGAGGGGATGAGTATCACTTGTAGCCGCGAGCCCAGCTGGAGTGGCAGGGGCATAACTCACCCCACTAACCTTTTCTGCACAGTTCCTCCAGGAAGAGCTGCTTCCGGAATAACTATAAAGAGGTAGATGGGAGCAGCACTGCGGTAGATGCTGTGAGGCACCGCCCAGATTCCTCTGTAATGAAGGAAGGGAGCACTAGTTGCGGGGAGTACTTGCTGCAGATGGCCTTCAGCTGTCCGCCCTTCCAGGAAGTGCTTGCGGAGAGTGGCTTTGCCCAAGGTGGTGCCCTTCCCGGGGCAGCCCACATACGATAATCGATTAGTGAGGAAGTATGAAAGCCTGGGTATCCTGGCGCACCTTGGGCTAACTTTGAAGGTCCATTCCAGCTTGAGTTCTCCTTGCTGTCAGCCAAGGCTGTCGTTGGGCTACATCGCAGCTCCACGTCTCCCCCCTTCCAGACCCGCTTCCTTCCTCTACCTTCCACAAGTATTGATCTCAAGGACTCCTTTTAGCGAACATCTGCATGCTTCTGTTTAGATTCTGAACTTAAGATTTTGCCCCCCAGGGAACCCAACCTGGGACGTTGCCTTAACGACAATTCACATCATTAGTCCTGGATGAGGGTTCTCTTAACACCACTGTTCATCCTTTCTTCAGACCTGGGATCAATCCTCCTTGGAGGTCGAAAGTCCTTGGTTTTGGATCATAGGGTCTTTTGCTCATGGGGTCCTCTTCCAGGTGGAAGTCCATCTGGCCTGCCATCTTCTCTCAGCCAATTTCAATCATTCACATTTTCCCCGGCATGACTGCTATTAGGAAGTGGAGCCTTGGAATACCCTACTATTCTGGCCAGGGGTTACGTTGCATTCAGAAGATCACACAGAAAAGGAAACCCAATTCAACTAATGTTTATTGAACAGCTATTGCAGCAGAGATACCCAGCTACCATCTGGGAGTTTATAGAGATGAATTAAGTCTTTTCCCAAAGAGCTTACAAAAATGTGCTGGCCTAGCAATTTTCTCTTTTGAAGACTAACCCAGGAGCAGCAGAACATTTTAGGTTTTTACATGTTACATGCTTCCTTTCCTTTGGAGTGCAACTATTGCTGGGAGCTTCAAAAGCCACACTCAGAAACGGTGACTGAACTCATCCCAGCCTCTATGCCCTTCTGTCTTCCCAACCACAGGCTCAGACATCCAGCAGTTTCTTTCACAGAGATGCTTCCAACGGAGTCCATTAATAGACTAAACACCACGCTTGGTGGTCTCTTGCCTTACCTTTACTAGGTGGTTGATGAGAACGATGATTCCACCCACAGTGTTCATAGACAAGTACCAAGAACCCTATTCTGTAGGCCAAGTAATTCCTAAGGCCGGGGGGCCCTAAGGGTCTAATTCCATTGACCTATATTTAAGTACAGCAATTAAAGAGGTCAGGGCTCACCATCGTGGCTCTAGACAAACAAAGTCACATTCAGTCAGCATTGTATGCTCTTACACACGTGCTATGCTGAGCCTCCCTCAGAGACCGTTTGTTATCCTGATAAACACCTAAGATTATTTTATCAGAATAATAGGTATAACTTCACCCAGGCAGATTGAAGGGGGTTTAACATCAGTTTCCTTGTTTGTAAAATGAGCATAATGATGCCTATCCAGCTTGCCTCACAGTTTATCGTGCTGGTCAAATGAAAACATATGAGTTCGTTTCATAAAAACTAAAGCAATGAGCCAATGATCTCAATCACATAGCCCAGAGACATGTTCGGTTGTGACAAAACAGTATTTTAATGTTTTGAAATTTGGGTGCCTTCAGATGAATGACAGTCCACCACAGATTTAACACCTGGTAGGCTTCATTAATTTATATAAACTGCCTGGCCCTGAAGGCTTTTGAGCTTATAATTCTGCTTATGCAAATGTAAGATCTTAATATTATCAATGCTTTAAAGGAAACTCCTACTATTACATTGATGCCTGTGTCCTTAACAATGTCTAATAAATTACAGATAAATCCCTTTCTTTTTTTAAGATGTTATTTATTTGAGAGAACACAGGGGGAGGAGCAGAAGGAGAGGGAGAAGCAGACTCCCTGCTGGGCAGGGAACCCTATGTGGGGCTCGATCCCAGGGCCCGGAGATCATGACCTGAGCCAACATCAGACACTTAACCCAGGGAGCCATCCAGCGTCCCCAGACAACTACCTTTCTATATCAACTGTAAATGCATCCCATTTGACTGTGAACTCACTGGAGAGAAATATAGTATCTTATTCATTATTATATCTCTGAAGGCTAAGATGGTGTCTGGGCATTGCAAACACTCAATAAATACTTGTGGGGCCTAATTGAACCAGATGGTGGGGAAAGTGGGTCATTATAATAGGGTAGAGGTTAAGGAGAAGCAAGGCATGGAAATGCAAAAAAAAAAAAAAGAAGAAGAAGAAGAAGAAGAAGAAGTTATGGGCGTATCAAAAATGTGGAAATACCTGTAGAGAAAGGAAAAATACTACAATAACAAATATTGAGCACCAAGTGGACATGGGGACATATCCCCAAACTGGACAGTTTGGACTCCAGGGGTTAGGCTCAGGGCCGGGGAAATGGAGCAGGTCTCTGAAAGACAAGACACTGAGAACTGTGTCTGTCTGTCCTCTATTAGGAAAGCTTCTGAGTGCTGCTGATCGGCAGGCAGTATCTGGCTTGTTGGCCAGACACATACTGGGTGAGCTGGAGGTGGTCTGCTGCGTATGTGCACGTGCCTGATTTAGGATTATGACATCAGCTGTCTCTGCTGCTTACATAAGATGCCAGTCTAAAGATTAGGGTGTTCAGGCCACTTCTGCTTTAGATGCAAAGTGCCCAAATCAAGATTACATCACCCAGCCCTGTATGTATAGATGGCCAGGTCATGGTTTATTAGCCTCCAATCTTTCTCCTTTCTTCAACTTCACATCGGCAGTTCCCCAAGGCCTTTGCTCTCCCCCCAGCAGTAAGCCACAGCCTGGGTCTGAGAGTAACCTTCCAGCATCCCATGCCACAGCCTGGACTTTTGGTCTAGACGACTTTTGGCTTCCAGACCCCCAACTCCTTTCTGCCTCCACTCTTAATACACTGGGTTTGTCTCTCCACCTGACATGGCCCCCACTTGTTTTTCAAATCAAATTATAATGCCACCCTTCTCTTCCCATAGAAACCTCCTGCTGCATTCATTCATGCCAAGGCACACCCTTTGCCCCATCAGGTCGTTCTCCCTGCCCTCATCGTCTCCCTCTCCTAGGGCTGGGCCTAGTCCAGTTCCCATTTGCAGTGGGGAGCCCACTTTTCTTCACCAACCATTTGTCATTTTAATTTTATTTTCACATTTTAATTTTGAAATGTGGGCTTATGGGTGCTTTTTGGATGGTCTGGCATAGGAAGGCATAGACTCAGAAAGTCACTGTTGTAAGCCTGGCTTATCTGTCTGGGTAGATGAGATGGCCTTGTCTCTTTGGGAAGGACACACATCCCATGGCGAGGGAGGAAGGGGATTCCTGCCTATGCCACCACATTGACCGTCCACAGGAGGGTAGGTAGAGCAAAAGTACCTTCACCTGAAGCAGAGGGTCAGCAAACTAGGGGCTGGTGGTCAAATTGAGCCTGCCACCTGTTCTTGTAAATGAGACTTTATTGAGCACAGCCACACTCATTCATTTGCATACTGTTTATGCTTGCTTTCATGCTACAATGGCTGAGCGGAGTAGTTGCAATATAGACCATATGGCCTGCAAAATCAAAAATTGAAAATCAGTATCTAGCCCTTTGCAGAATGTTTGGCCAACGCCTGTCCTAAAGTTTCCTTATTTTAGCCTGTCTGATCTCCCCCATCAGGTTGCAACCTGCTTAAGAACATGCCCATATTTCCCCCTTTGTGACTTGTAATACAGACCATACAATGAAAAAGTGGAATTTCTGATTGAATGACAGGCATTCATCCAAGGAATGATTTTAAGTGCACCAGATGAGCAGGAAAATCTAGAAATGGTTTCCATTTTATGTGATGAAAAGGCTATTTCCATGCCTTTTCTTCTCAATACCTTGAATGTTTAAAGTTTTACTCCACAGGAACACCATGATAAAAAAACATCTTAAACTTTGTTGAAGAGGTTTCCAGAAGACATGATGTCTTTGACGAAAGAGACTCTCTGGTTCACTGCTGTAGCCTCGTCCTACTGCAGCGCTGGGGCACAGAGGAGCCGCTCTACAGATATTAGTTAAATGAATGATGAATAAATGAGCTTCCTCTTCTGGTTGCAAACAATTTTATTTAAAATATGTTGTTTGAAAACATATGTAAACTTGAATTTCACAATGTTCATAACTCCATGGTTAATTAAATAACACCCAGGCATATGTTTGTTTGGAAAATACCAGCATATTTGCAGGGAGATCATCTGAGAAGCAAGTGCCGCTATAAGGAGCCCATCAGGCCAATTCTGTGTATTATGAAGAACCCCCTTTCCACCCCAGAACGGATAGCAGCATTATGCTCAGAATGAACATGGACAGCCTCCATTTAAAACACGGGTTGCTCTTCAGAATTTCACTTATAAGCCAAGACTTTGACAGGTGTTTCTGCATAGAAATGCTCTTATAGGGAACGGCTAGGTTCTAGTCCAAAAACACGACTGTGGCGAGGAGGGCTTTGTGTAGAAGAAAACAAATCTGGGTTCAATCAATCCCGGCTACATCACTAATCAGCTGATTTGGGCAGTTATTCTTGCCAAGCTACTGGGGCTTGATTTTGTTTTATTTTTAATCTGTAAAGTGGGGGGAAATCACACAAGTTTCGTTGGGAGAATGAAGTGTGACTTAACTTTCACAATGCCGGACACATATTAGATACTTAAAAAATTTAGCTTCCCCTTGCTTAGGCATTGGTGGAGTTGACATTTGAAGCCATCCTTTCCTTTCTGCAGGCCTCATTCAGCTCTAGCACCTTCGCCCCGTGGAGATCGGTGATTTAGATCCATGTCCTAGTCTATTCATTGCCCAGAGCACTCCAAGCTCCAGAATAACTAAAATCTTGTTCCCTCATTCAGCTGAACTTCTCCAGCGTTTTCTAACATCCAGGCAATGCGATTGAGTTAACTGACACTGCAGGACTAATGTTTCACCAAACATTGTTGGTATTTTCAAAAAGAACTACGAGACCACCCAAATGAATCTCCAGCAGTCCAACTAACATGCAGGCAGAGGAAGTGCCGTTCCATTTCTCCCTCTTAAAATGATCTTCCCTCGGGGTGGCCTGGGCAGCTCAGTTAGTTAACTGTCCACTCTTGATTTCAGCTCAGGTCAGGATCTCAGGGTTGTGGGATCAAGCCCCACATTGGGCTCCACACTGGGCATCACACTTGCTTAAGATTCTCTCTCTCCCTCTCCCTCTCCCTCTGCTCCCCTTTCTCTCAAAAAAATTTTTTAAAAAGGGGGTGTTCTGAAATCAGTTTTTATTTGCAGAGATCCCAAATGCAAATACCTAGAGTGTTAGGCAGGCAACACAAAATGTAAAGTTCTAGGTGACTGTAGGGGGTCCATAGCTAAGCTTACTGCCTGCCCTTCCTAAAGGCAGTCAAATTCATAATTCTGCATTTGTCGCTTTCCTTTTCAGATAAAAACAAATGAGAAAATAGAATCTCTCTATCTCATTTGCAACATTAAAGCGTATTTTATACTGGTAGGTAAAAGAACCCATACATGTGGAGAATGATAAACTGAAATTAGGGGTTTTCTTAGACTCTCAGTCTTAAACATGTCCAGAATTCTGCCTCTTGCAAAGGTCACAAAAATGTTCTACCTGAGAACTTAAACTGACTGAAGAGTCTTCAAACCTCTGGGACCTACCACCTTTCCCCACAGCCCCCCAATCCAAGCAACTTTCAAAAGTCTATGCTCAGAAGGCTGAGAAGACTAGGAGCATGAAGTTATGTGGCCAATCCTGAGGTGCATTTCTCATGGGCTTATGTAACCTGGTAAGCTGTGCCCAATCACCAAGGGCCATGATGAATTTCTACCCTGTCAGAATAGCCTTCAAACTCACCCTTCTAAAGTACTGGTCTGTGCATCAGACTTGAGGTGAAAGAGAGGGATTCGTCATGGCTTTATAAGAGACAAAGGAGTAGTCACTCTACACTGGGTAAAATGTAGAGTGTGAAAAGGGAAATGTCCACAGGAAAACCCACTTCAAGTGGAAGGACCAAAACCTAGAAGAAAGACCGCAAAGAACAACACCCCTGTTGTCTCACTGTTACAGGAGATTTAGGGGAAGGAACATATTTACCTAACTGGAATGCTCAAGCAAGTTTCTTCATTCGTTCGTTCATTCATTCATTCATTCATTCATTCATCCAATAAGTATGTCTTGAGCTTCAACGACTTTCCTGGCCTGTGGTATGGGAGATAAGAGGAAAGGGTCTAAATTTTTCTCTTTACGTAGTAAATTCTAACCGGAAGATTGACAATTATCACAGTGCACTAATTGTTTTAGAGGGAATATCTCAAGGTGTGGTAGGGGTTAGAATAGCAGCAGCTTAGTCTGGCTGGGAAAGGATGGAAGTTTTGACAGAGGGTGATGTCCTGTGCTAATCCTTAAAGAAAGAAGAGCTTACCAGCACTGACTTCCCAAGGGTTTGGTTTATTGAAACTGTGTGCCAATTATTAGCTAAGAAAGACTATCTCCTCTCCCCAAATCCAAATAATCAACACTTTAATGAATTTCTTTTTGCTCATGTATTATTTTCTTCAGACTTCTTTATTTTAAATCAGAATGTGTATCATTTAGGGTTCACTTTAGCTGCTCATAACAACCAAACCAAATCGGCAACATACCACATTTTTAAATTTTAAAAAATCGACAGAAGTGGCTTCAACAAGATAGGAGTATATATCTTTGTACTTCCTTCTCTAGTAAAGGAAGTCTGGAGGTAAGAACACCAGGGCTGGAAGGGCAACTTCATGACTGTCAGGCATCTTGGCTTTTTCTGTTTTGCAGCTGTCTTATTCTTAGCATGCTGCTTCACACTTCAGGATAGCAGTCAAAGTTCTGGCTATTCCATATGCACTTCAGCGAATAAGAAGAAAGGAGACAGAGGGAGAGATCTCCCTATCTTTTAAGGACACTTGATAAAAGTTCTCTAGATGATTCAGCTCATGTGTCATTGACCAGAACTTCATCTCAAGGTTAGCATGCATGGCAAGGGAGCCTGGTAAATGTAGTCTTTTAGCTAACTGACAGTGTGTCAAACTAAAAATTGAGCTTGTGACTAAGGAAGAAAGGATGAGTGGATATTTGGAAGCAAGCAGCAGTATCTGTCACAGATTGTCAGCTCACCTGGGCTTGAACACGCAGTGCCTGAAGACCATGTCACAGTCTCCTGGAGCCCCAGAGTGGCAACCTAGTGGAGCAAGGCCAATGGAGTAAAAGTTATATGAAAAGAGGATACTGTGTAAAATAAATTTGGGGAAAAACTGCATTACAAAGTTAGATAGGTTTCCTTGTTGTAGGATTTCTCAGAATCCTTTATTTGCTAATGTCCATTAGGAGTCTCTAAAAGGTCCCAGGGAGCTCTATGACAAATTTCCCATATATATTTAACAGGTAAGTAATTTATTTAAAAGTCTTTTC
Organism: Ailuropoda melanoleuca; assembly: GCF_002007445.2. NCBI lineage: Eukaryota > Metazoa > Chordata > Mammalia > Carnivora > Ursidae > Ailuropoda > Ailuropoda melanoleuca. The sequence goes on along the minus strand of NC_048218.1, from coordinate 127,605,138 downwards.
TTTTCCTCAAGAGATTTTAATGGGCTTAGTGTTCCACCGGACATATTTTGAGAAATGCTCATCTAGTGAAAAGATGATGGGCTTTGCAATCAAACTAAGATATATTAAATCTCTGCTTTTACTTACTACTAGTGTATCTCTTACAGTTGGTTTTGAGGGTAAGATAAAGTAATATTAGGATTCATCCAAATATAGTCCCTAGCAAATAACATGCATCTGTTTTTTTAATGAGTAGAATTGACTTTTTAGAGCTGTCTTAGATTTACAGAAAAATCGAGCAGCTAGTACAGAGCCCTTATCTAACCCAGCTATACAGTTTCCTCTACTATTAACAACATTACTGTGGTAATTTGTTAACAATTAATGAGCCAATATCAAAACATTATTATCAACTAAAGTCCATTGTTTATTTAGGCTTCCTTAGTTTTTCCCCAATGTCCTTTTTCTATTCCACGGTCCCACCCAGAATACTAAATTACATTTAGTCATCATGTCTCTTTAGGCTTCTCTTAGCTGTGACAGTTTCTAAGACGTTCTTTGTAAAAACGAAGAGTTTGGGGGCATCTGGGTGGCTCATTTGGTCAAACATTCCACTCTTGATTTCAGCTCAGGTCATGATCTCAGGGTTGTGAGATCGAGCCTCACAGTGGGCTCTGCACTGAGTGTGGAGCCTGCTTAGGATTCCCTCTCTCTCTGCCCCTCCCCACCGATTCGCTCTCTCTCTCTAAAACAAAACAAAAAAACAAGGAGTTCTGAAAAGTTCTGGTCTGGTATATTATAGGATGTCATGCTATTCGAATTGGTGTGATGTTTTTCTCATGATTAAACCAGTGTTATGGGTTTTGAGAGCAAGATCATGGAGGTAAAGTTCCATTTTCATATCATATGAAGGGTACATTCTATCAACATGATTTGTGACTATTGATGTTGACCCTGATCACCTTGACTGAAATAGTGTTTGTCAGGTTTCTCCATTGTAAAGTTACCCTTTCCTTCCACTTTCCATACTGTACTTTTGGGAAGGAATATCACTATGTGAGCCCACACTTAAAGAGTGAGGAATTACATTCCCCCTCCTTTATGGTGAAGGGTCTACATAACTTATTTGGACTTCTGCCTAGGAGATTTGTCTCTTCTCACCAATTTGTTAACTTATTCAATCATTTGTCTATATCAGTATGGACTCATGGATCCTTCTTTAAACTTTGGGTTATAATCCAATACTACTTTATTTTGTTGCTTAGATTGCTCCTGTCTTGGTCATTAGAAGCTGTTTCTGGGATCCTGGGTCCCTTTGACATAACCCCATTGACGTGGGTTGTTTTGTTTTATTTTGAGCATTTCCGTCCTTTCTGACACTACGCGATACTCCAGACACCTCTATATATTTCCTTCCCCAGTCCTAGAATCAACCATTTCTTCTAAGATCCCTCTTCCTTTTATTGGAAAATGGTTTGGGAAACCCATACTAAGGGCTAGATGTGCTCATTGCTATTGGAGTATCATTTTTTAAAAGATTTCTATTTGTTTGAGATCGAGAGAGCGAGAGACAGCACAAGCTGGGGGAGGGGCAGAGGGAGAAGCAGGCTCCCTGCTGAACAGGGACCCTGATGCAGGGCTTGATCCTAGGACCGTGAGATCATGACCTGAGCAGAGGACAGATGCTTAACTGACTGAGCCATCCAGGTGCCCAGAGTATCATTTTTTTAAAGGCTCTGTCAGCTGACAGAGAAAAGAAATATATACACGTATTCTAACCTATGTATATGCGCATATCTATAAACATTTCTATATGTAACCATCTTACCTGTAGGAAGTTAAACATGAGCTCTTACTGATGTCTCCAATTCTAATGCATTACCACAAAGATCAGTCTAGCTTTCTCCCCTTGCTGATCTGTCAATTTCCCTTCCAGCAGTAAGATACCGGACTCCCACCATCAACCATCCATTTACTTAATTGTCCAATTCCAGTAAATATGAAGAGCAATCTCTGAATTGTTAACTCATACTCCTGTGGGAAACAACTTGACAGACTAGAATACATTGTTTATGTGCAGTTCCTTTTGCCTTTCATGTTACATTCATTTTCAGCGTTACTTAGGTCAGTACCTTTTCTCCACCACCTTCAGTGGTATTTGTAATACGATTAGATTCTCTTTTCACAGACTGCTCTTTTCCTGGGATCTTCAAACCTCCTAAATGGTTTTTTAAAATATGTCTACATCGAGTCACTGTTTGTGCTGTAGAATTCTATGGGTTTTGACTAATACATAATGTCATGTATCCACCATTACAGTGCTATACGGAAGAGTTCCGCAACTGTAAAAATTACCCGAGCTTCACCTATTCATTCCTTCTACTCTCTCCTGAGCCTCTGACAACCACGATCTCTTTTATTGTCTCTATACTTTTATCTTTTCCAGAATATTGTATGATTGGAATATAATTCCAGAATATCATATAATTGGAATCATACAGCCTTTCCAGACTGACTGCTTTTGCTTGGCAATATGCATTATCCACATCTTTCTGCAACTTGATAGCTCATTCATTTTTATTGCTAAATAATATTATATTGTATGGATGTACCACAGTTTGTTTATTCATTGCCTATTGAAAGACATCTTGATTGCTTCCAGGCTTTGGTAATCATGAATAAAGCTGCTATAAACATTCCTGTGCAGGTGTCTGCGTCGACATATTTTCAACTTAATTGGGCAAATACCTAGGAGCACAATTGCTGAATCATATGCTAAGTCTATGTTTAGCTTTGTAAGAAACTGCCAAACTGTGTTCCAGAGCTGTTATACCATTTTGCATTCCTACCGACAATGAAGGAATAGTCCTGTTGCTTCACATCTTTGCCAGGTTAGTGTTGTTTAATATTCTCAGTTTTGTTTTGTTTTGTTTTTTTATTTTAGCCATTCTCATAGAGGTGTAGTCGTATCTCATTACTGTTTGAATTTGCAATTCCCTAATGACAAATGATGTTGAGCATTTTTTCATATACTTACGTGCCATCTGTATATTTTCTTAGGTGAAGTGTCTGTTCACATATTTTACCCAATTTTTTCTTGGGTTGTTTGTTTTCTTATTGTAAAAAAATTTTTTTTAAGATTTTATTTATTTATTTGAGAGAGCACAAGCGGGGGTAGGGAGAGCGGCAGAGGCAGAGGGAGAGGCAGACTGCCCGCTAAGCAGGGAGCCTGACGCGGGGCTTCATCCCAGGACCCCAGGATCATGACTTAAGGTGAAGGCAGAAGCTTAAGCAACTGAGCCCCCAGGTGCCCCTAAAAGTTTTTGACAAAAAAAATTTTTTTAGGTTTTTATTTAAATTCCAGTTAATATACAGTGTAACAATCAGTTTCAGGTGTATGATTATCAGTAATATCAGTTTCAGGTGCACAACTGAGTGACTCAGCACTCACATACAGCACCTGGTGCTTATCAGAACAAGTGCCCTCCTTAATCCCCATCACCTATTTAACCCAGCTCCGCACCCACCTCTCCTCTGGTAACCATCAGTTTGTTCTCTAGAGTTAAGAGTCTGTTTTTGGTTTCCCTCTCTCTCTCTTTCTTTTCCCCTATGCTCATTTGTTTTGTATCTTAAATTTCACATAAGAGTGAAAGCATATGGTATTTTGACAAAATTTTTTGACGAAAAGAGTACAGTCATAGTTGGGATGTATTGTTTTTATATACAGTAATACTACATATAGCTTTCCTTAAATATTACTGACTAGGTCTTATTCAAGAAGATAAAACGTAGCTATTGATTTTAAACATAATTATTTCATTCTGAAACTTAACCTGATTTTCCAGACCTTTCTGATTTCATTTCTTTTATGTGTTAACTCTTCTTTCCATTCAAGTTTTTTCTTAAAATTTCCCTTCATTTAGAAATACTAGAAAATAATCTATGTGTACAGATAAAGACTGGCTGAAATTATATGAGTAATAGAATGGTAGAACCAGACTTGCAACTCCAAAATAATCTAATTCTACGATATTCATTCATTAAAAATAGAAAGATAAAATTAGAGTAATCCAAAAGATTTCTTAAAAGGCATTTTAAAAAATTGCTCTGCACAGATAATAATAAGTAGATTTCATTATAGAGCCTTCATTGTAATGCCAACGGAATAGAAAATAAATGGTGGCAGTCCAGGAACAGTTGATAGTGGCAATTAATATTCATAACAGCCATCATATAGCTATAAAATATTACTGATTGTTATAGCTAGTATATAAAATCCAATTGACTTCCTCAGGATTAGCACAGTAATGTCATTATAGTCTGAAATCATGTTATAAAACTGTAATCATACTGGCCTAAATAAAATGAGAGTTTGTACCCGAAAAAAAATTAATCCATTTACTTACATTCTGCATTTGACTTAACTCAAATGCCTCATATCTAAATTGTACATCACATGGTCCTATTAGAATCATGCAAACTTAGTAGAAAACGGAAGTACTAACCAAGGTGCCATCTACAGGGTATCATAGAAAATACAAAGGTTATCTGGTACCAGAATATCTGGTTAACAGGAAACAAACCTCTAGGGGATTGTCTGGGAGGGAGGACAAGTAGGAGCAAAGTTGCAAAAGGCAAAGCAATATATAGAATCAAAGGAGCTAGTTAATTACCACTTCTGAGTTCAAAGAATGGAGTAAACTGCATAGTTCAAGAAATGAGTTCCCACCCTCATTTGTACATGGTTTTATAGTTTTCTATGCACTGAATCAATGAAAACAAGTCTGCAAGAAGTTCCTTCTGTATGCCTGAATTGTTGAGGGGGCATTTTGATGAAATCGAGACTCTCAAAAAGAGTTAAGAGATCTGGGCCCAAGTCCAGTTGCCACTTACCAGTTGTGTAACCTTGGATTATAATGTTGAAAGTGTGGACGCTGGAGGCTGGCTCCTGGATGTGAATTTTCACCATTTCTTCCTCCCCCAGTTCCTCTCCCTTCCTCGATGTTTCCTACCCTCTCTGTAGCTTCTTTCCCCAACATGACCTTAACTCCTTTCCTCTCCCTCCTGCTTCTCTCTCTTCCACCTCCGCCCTCTGCGCTTTCTCCTTTTCTTTCCCCCTAGTCAGTGTTCTCCTATATCTTTCTCCCGCTATTTCTGAAAGAATCTCACAGAACTTTCTCTTTTCAACCATTCACCAAATGTTCATAAAATAGTCAAGTATACACAGTTTCAGGTCTGTCATTAATTTTCATTATTGCAATGGGCATCTGCCATGTGTTCTGACTGCCCAGCATCTTTTACCCTCACACATTTTTTAACACTGTTACTATATTTGAGGAAGTCTCCGCTTACGAATTCGGTGTCCCCCTCCCCCACCCCCACCCAGGCTACTTTGCCCCTAAAGCACAGGCGTATGACCTAGATTCCACCTATGAACTCACCACATGAGACTTGAGATTTGGAAGAAGGTAACGTGGAGCCGGAGACGCCGCAGGCAGGCAGGCAGGCAGGCAAAGCAAGGTAGCCTGAGTGTGGCAACCATGAGCATGCGCGCCAGACCGCCCGCTGTGGGGAGCATAATGGATCTCGGGCCCCAGCTGCTGCCCTCTGAGCGCCATCATTGCAGCATTTATACTGAGGCCGTGCTTTCCACCTATCGGTGAGTGACACAAACATTCAGAAAGGCCCATTCCTGTCCTCTGCTGACTAACTTTAGTTACAGGACTCCCTGGAGGACCTTCCAGAAACTTTCTTAGACTGCAGCAGTCTGACGCACCTCTACTCACCTTCCCACCCTTCTCCCTTCACTCAGGGTCAGATTTGGTTAGAGATCTGAGAGCTCTCCCCTCCTAGCCTAGCACCTTCACATTTTCTCTCAACACAGCTATTTCCCCTCTTAAAATCCTTGCATGTCTAATACTCTCTCGGTGTCTGTTTCTAGGAGGACCCAGAGTAACACAGGAGGCATTTAGCTTTGAGGGGAGGCAGGGGCTGCAAGGTCGAGTCCCTGGCGCGGAAGTAGCTGTGGGGGACGTGTCCTTATCAGAGCAGTTCTAAAGTATGTTTTGAGGCGATTTTCCCTAGAAGATTAGCCTCAAACTTCATTCTCTAGCTATCTCTACAATTCCATGAGCGTCTTAATTTTGTGCTTAATAAGCCAAAGTAACTTTTTCTTCCTTACGATTAAGGACTTATGATACAGAAATCAATTACAGAAGTAGCCACGGGCAACAGAACCTAGAGAAAGGGAGAGAATCTGAAATGGATTATCTGACCTAGTTGGATGGGTGGCTCCTAAAATCCTTCTAATGTTAAGAGACGGCGGCGTTACGTGACATCCACTGTGGCAAAAGAGCGAATTAAGGGAGGTAATCCAATGAACACCTATAGTTGTGTGGAATAAAGTGCCCATTGGAGGCAAGACTTGGAGTGCCCAAGTGGCTGCTAGCACAGCCCAGAGAAAACAAGAAGGTTGTGAGGGATTTAAGGGCTGTAGGATCAAGCGGTTGGTTCTGCTTGAAGCGGATAGCTTAAAGAAAGAGAATCAAAGTCTCCACCTATTAAATTCTCACCTCCCAGAACACCGTGCACTGTCTGTGATTACGATATAAGAACATCTTGCCAAAAGTATTTGCCAGAAAACACAGTAGAAAATCAAACTCAAAATTTGATTCTCTGGATGGTTTCATCCTATCAGTGGAATTCACAGCCAAGCCTATTCTCTCATAAGAAAGTTAAGAGGGAAAAAATGAGACCACAAGAATTGGAACGGGAACTTTTAGGAAGATTTGAGTGATTCAGAGTACCCCAAACCCGTAACTCTGCGGAGCTTCTCGTCAGGGGAAGCACCATCTGCTCCTCTGTCTGAGGAGACTCCAGCCTTGTGTAAAGCCCTTGTGATGATCACAGTTTCCTTGCAAAGGGAAGGTGCTTCTCTGGCCATTTCTACCATCTCCCACCATCTCAAGACCTGGAGAATCAGTTACCTGGAATCACTTCCCAGCAAGTCCAAATTAGGCAAATGCAATGTCAAACCCAAGAATCAAAGACTCAAGCACCAAAGGACTTGCAAGATTTTGCTAATTGTGTTTATGAATGAAGAGAAGGGCATATGCATTGAAATATGTTCTAAAAGAGATAGAATAAAGAGAGGAGAAGAAATAATTTAATTGGGCAAAATTTATCAATATGAGTACACTTACCAGGTTTCTGGATTCATGTTTGAGAGAATTACGCAGGTATTGTTTGCTTAGCTGGTTGACTGAAACCTAGACTCAGCAGTGCCTCCTATGAATGCTCCCCAAATGCCCCTCTGAGGATCCCCTGAATCCACAAATAGAGGCTGTCACTTAACCTCTTTCCTCTGCCAGTCCAGGGCTTTCTCAGTGGACTCCTGGAAAACATAACTAACTCAGCCAGAATCAGATTCTGCTACTTGAAACTGGAGATTACTACAACATGTATCTTTTAAAAATTAAATGCAGGGTGTGTTGTTCGGGGTTCTCCAGAAAAGCAGACCTATTAGGTTAAGTGTATACGTAGAAAGATATTTATCTTAAGGAATTGGCTCATGCTATTATGGAGAATGCAAGCCCAAAATCTGCATGGTGGGCCAAGAGGCTAGAGACCCAGAAAAAGCCAATGTTATAGTCCAAATCCAGGGGCTATCTGCTGCAGAATTCCCTCTTGCTTTGGGAAGGTGAGTCTTTTGTTCCATTCAGGTTTTCAACTGATTGGATGGGTCTCATCCAATGGAGGCCACTCTGCTCTCCTTAAAGTCCACCTATTTAAATGTTTATCTTACTCAAAACATTCTCACAGAAACCTCCATAATAAGTTTTGTTGTTGGGTTTTTTTTTTAGATTTTATTTATTTATTTGACACAGAGAGAGAGAGAGAGAGCACAAGCAGGGGGAGTGGCAGGGGGAAAGGCAGAGGGAGAAGCAGTTTCCCCACTGAGCAGGGAGCCTGATGTGGGGCTAGATCTCGGGACTCCGGGACCATGACCTGAGCTGACGGCAGACACTTAACCGACTGAGCCACCCAGAAGCCCCCAGAATAAGGTTTAACCGTATAACTGGGCACTGTGGCCCAGCCTACTGACAAATAAGATTAACTCTCATACCAGATAAATAGTTTTTTATCAGAAGAATACTGAGCATCTGCATTATAAATTAGAATTATTTCTAGAAATGACTGTATTTAGTCTTTTTATAAATAACTCAAGAAGTGAATGACTAGGACAATGTAATTTCAGGCCAGTTTAAAATGTTGAATTTAAATGCTACAGAATTTCCTATTATCCACTTTTTAAAATTGCTTTTTCTAATGATTAATGGCTAGAATAGGAGGGCACAGTCTACCATCCTTGCTCCCAGTTCTTTTTTCTCAGTCGATATGCTTTATTCAGAGATTCCAAGCAGGTAACTTGGTATTCATGGCACATGTCTAAATAGAAACCTGTGAAAGGTAATGGGTAAACATTAAGACTCCAAAGTTCTGATCCATGGGGTCATCAAGCTATTGATCTTGCTTGTTTATATTTGTCTTGCCAATGGAAATCCTAAGACATGTCTCCTTGATGTGTATTATAGACAATAACCGCAAAATCACGGGATAGATCACACACTCTAGTGAGGGAGAAGGAAACAGATAAAAATGATTGAGATTTAGAGAACATTTTTGTCCCTAGACAAATGGAGATTTAACAATGAAGGCATATTCTTTTTATTTAATTCAGTCAAGGTTACATTCTCATGATGTTAGGGTGATAGAGGCCCTACAGATAATATTCTCATAAAAATTTCTCCACCAAATACATACACTCAAATGAGATATAAAAAGAATCAGTGAATTATTCTGTCGAAAGCAACTTTTTTATAATAAAATCTATAGAAAAAGATGAATTAACTTTATGCATTGTGATACAATTATTTGACCTTCCTTGAACCGAGATTCTCAAGGAGTTCTGAGAGCCAGAAAAAACGCTATTTAGTCCCACTGAAGGCTATGTAAGTCTCTCCTTTAAACCAAGCTTGGATTAAACGTTCCAAGTAATTATTACTTAGTGACTCACAGAAGGAGGTTCTTGGCCACCAACAGAAGTGGTATACTAACCATGCTAGTTTCACATCAGGCTTACCCTTGTCAGAACCCACCGGTGCTCTCCACCACTGTCTTTGAATAAGCCTGACTATCCTCGAAAGTGTTGCAGCAGTGCATAAATAAATTTACCTTTCACAGTATAACACTTAAGAAGAACAATAACTTACTTATTATTTCAAATCATCTTCAACAGTTTAATGATACAGCTGGGTATGACATGGTAAAATATTTTCTCTTGTATCTCAGTTCATAAAATGCCTATGCAATTTGTGGCTATTGCAGTAGATGGCAGTATTTTAAAACTTCCTCTATTTGCAATCAGGACGATTAGATGATTATCTTTAATCAGACTATTTATATTTTATATAGATGAGTCCATACAAAACAGTCATGGTTTGATTCTCACATTTATTACTTCCTGGACAAATGCTAAACAGCAATAAAACTTGAATTAACAAATGTTATCTGTGTACTTGAGAGGTGCCAGGTATCACTTGGGAAGTACAGGGATTTCCCTGAGCCATGGGAGCAGGAAAAGTCAGGGTTAAATTGTGCTAATGATGGTCATCAGCAGAGACTAATAGAGCCCAGACAACATTAACTGTTTTTAAAAGAACCATTACTGAAATAGGGGTTTACATTTTATATAATGGGCATTTAGTAACCCAGGAGAGGTGAAATCATTCTTCCCATTGAAAAATATTCTGACACTCAGATATGCATTGGAAATCTTTAGAAAATGCTTTTGGCTGAGTATTGTGCACCATCAGTAATATGTTATTTATTTTCACTGACTATTACAGACCCAATGTCTGGATTTTACCAACTTTGCCTAGAAGCAATTCTTTAAGATTTGCTCTGTGGGGTGGGGAGGGGCGTCCCTGTCTTTTCACCATATAGCTACAATGAAAATATTTTTTTGCATTATCCCTGGAAATAGGTGGATATTCCTATAATTGGAAGAAAATAATTTCTGGAAAGCCAGTAGTCAAACAAAATAACTCCTGATCAATTAAGGATTCTGTGGTAATCCACTCTTCTCCACCCTGACACTTTATTTTCTTCCAACACTTCCTGAATTCAGACTATTGAACACTTCAACAACCAATGATGAGTAACGGTTTTGGAAATTCTGCTTCATACACACCCAGTATGTGTTCTTCCTATTTTTTAGATCAGTCCCCAAGTCATGCTCTTAGAGGTCCCACTTCCTACATTTCCTTTGTAGGTTTGCTGCACTAATTATCCATTTTGTCTCCCCAATTTTTCCTTTTCCACTGAATTCTTCTTTTTAGCCTTCCTTTGTGCTCAATCTTGTCCATCCTAAAAAATTCAATTAAGGGGGTGCCTGGGTAGCACAGTCGTTAAGCATCTGCTTTCAGCTCAGGGCGTGATCCCGGCGTTCCGGGATCGAGTCCCACATCGGGCTCCTCCGCTGGGAGCCTGCTTCTTCCTCTCCCACTCCCCTGCTGTGTTCCCTCTCTCGCTGGCTGTCTCTCTGTCACATGAATAATAAAATCTTTAAAAAAAAAATTCAATTAAGAGCCTTTCCCTTGATCTGGACCTTATTTTGATTATTGTCTATTTTAGTCAGCTCAGGCTGCCATAACAGAATACCATAGCCTGAGTGGCTTAACCAACAGAAATTAATTTTCTCACAGTTACGGAGGCTGGAAGTCTAAGATCAGGGTGCCAGTCTGATTGTGTTCTGGTGAGAACTCTTTTCCTGGCTTGTAGATGTGTCCTCAGATGTCAGAGAGAGGAGTTGTTTTCTCTTCCTCTTCCTGTGAGCCCTCCTCTCATGATTTTATCTAACTCCAATTACCTCCATGTGCCCATCTCCAAATACCATCTGCTTTTTAGGGCTTCAACATATGAATCCGGCAAGAAGGAACACCAACATATAATCCTAATTCTCATCCTCATTTTCCTTCCTCTGAGCTTCCCAGATGACATTTGGGAAAGGATAACTCTCAGTCCGTGCTCCTCTACCTCACCTCTCATTGTCCTACAACTCTCCACACTTTGGCTTCTAACCTGATCACGTGACTGGCATCACTAAGATAACCAGCGACCTTATGTTTGTGAAGTTCAAAGATTGCTTTTCGGTCCTTGACTTACTTGGCTTCTCTTACTTTATTGTCCGGTGCTGTTGACCATTCTGTGTATTTGTGGCTTCCTCCTCTGGCTTCCAAGAAATGATACTATTTTCTGCCTCCTCGTAGCTCTGGAGTTTCTCCTTGATAGCCTTTGCATTGTCTTCCTCAGGGACCCCAGTGTCAGGGTTCCATCCTTGGGGCTCTTTCCTTATAATCTATATCCTTTCCTTCTACTTACTCCCATGTCTTTATTACTGCGTCTGTGCTGTAGTAGGCCTCCTGTGGACCTCTCTGTCCATGATGTAAAGAGAGCTCCCTGCCTGCCAGTGTTCTAGTTATTTAAATAAATATTTTTTCAGATGGAATTGGAATCTGCCACCTTAGTGATTATGGTTCTTTCCTTTGCAGTAATATAAAACAAATTTATCCCCTCACTTCTGTAGCCAGACTCTTCAAGTTTATATTTTAAAATATTTATTATTGACTTTCTTTGTTTTCTCTTATCAACACTAAGTAGCATGTTATCTTCTACTGCTCCTCAGTAGGTATGGTCTCTAGGCTGCTCCAATCACCTCTGGGTACTTCACTATTTGTCAATGTCTTTCTTAAAATGTGCCACTAAAAAATCAAATATGGTATTCCAGGAGTGAAAGAATTATTCATTTCATGCCTGAACTCTATCCTTTTTAATGATGTTCTGTTACTAAACCACCTTTCCAAAGCATGTTTGGGTGTTTCATTTTGTTTTTTTAACTGAAAAACACATGAATTATTATTTATTTCTATTAAGTTTCACTCCTCAGACTTTTAATCCAGTATTCTAGCTCATAGAAATAATAAATTGTAATTATGTAATCTATTGCATAGTTTCTTTCTACAAAATAAATCATTATTCTTAATTTTACTTTCTGAAATTTGGATAATCTTGCTTTCTGGGACTTTATCCGAATCACTGATGTTATTGAATAGGATGAAATCAAGGAAGAGCTTCTAATACTTTTTTGAAGATGCTGCTTCACTGGCGGTGCTGTGTACTTTACTCAGAATTTGCTCTGGAAGTGGCTGACCCATACAGTATCATTCGTTAGCATCAACTGTGGTTGTGTAAGCCACAAATAAACAGCATGGTCAACAGCATTGGACAATCAAGTAGGAGGAGCCATAACTCATCAATGATGCTGTCATGCCAACAACCTATCCATAAGTCCATCATGGAAATCTTTCTCAAATGGTTATTAAACATCAAAATATGTTAAATGTCTATGATGTTTATATGTTCCATGAAACCGTAAGTCTTATCCCCAAAGAAAACATTAGTTTAGTATGATGTTCTCACTGAACTCATTTTGAGTTCTCATTTGAGTAGTACACTTTCCATTAATTACTCTGTTTTATCACATTTCCAAAACTTTCCAATTTATCTTGATTTTTATTTCAGTTTTCAGACAAATTATAATTTGCCTTGTCTTTCCTTTCTCATTTGCCTTTCTCAAGGCAAGATACTTGTTTGAATATTTAGTCCATGTACTGGCCAGAGAGAACTCCTTTGTTAGGAACTGCTTCATTGTTCTAAGACATTTTGCTGACAGTTCTGCAGCATGGTTTGTTACAGTGATGAGAAACTCTCTATAACCTGAATAATATTAATTCCTCCTCTTGAGTAAGTCTTACCACTGTGTCACACAAGTGTCCCCCCAAATATAAAAACTATGCTTTTATTGTCTCTTAGAGATCAGAATCTCCCCAGTATGTTAAGAGATTCAAAGTGTGATTTTTCTTCAGTATTTTAATCCCAGGCGCATGAACATAAGTATAATTCAGGAAACTGATTGTTCATATCATGGGTTCATTTCACACTCTGTTGCAAACATTCCAAACACTCTGATGATTGGAGTATAAATGCTTAGCCTCAAGATTCTTGCACATTCCAAAATATTGCCTCAAAAATGATGGTTTAGGATACTTCCCAATTTTCACAGCTTTCCAGAAACAACTTAGCCAAGCATATACACAAGTATAAATGCCAGCACCTTTCCATTTTGCCTCTTCTAGGCTTCCCTGATCTAGTTGTGCATTTGTCATTAGAGAGTTGCCCAATAGGACAGAAGAGCGGTAGCAGCTCTCTTAGCTTTCCAGCCATCTGCTACCAGGCTATTTCCCCTGGAACTTCTCTTTTACTGTCTCTTGCCCATCACTGACAGCCTCCCATCCTCACGTTATTGGTCCATCTTTATGTTTTCAAGCCTACATAATCAACCCCCATAGACAACATTTGCAGTTAGATTCAATCATCTACACTGAAGCTTAATTCTTCCAGGTGCTTACTCTTGATTTCTAGCTGTGAAATGAGACACTTTTGATTCCTGTGAAAAGAATTTCAGGCCACAGTCAGCAGGTAGAGGAAAGTTCTGCTTTTGATGGGGGAGTTATTTTCTTCTTGCTTCTGAGCCAGATATACCTAAGGCTGTCTCTGAAAGTAAAGCTCCCTTACTTATTTATTTAGGGTGCCTGAGATAAAAGGGGCTTGGTCAGAATGGGCAGTGAAGAGTCTGGACCAGTCCCTTAAGACAACTATTTTAAGAAAACTATAGGTCAAAAGTTGGGGGAGGAAAAAGAAACACACTGTCCCTCCTCCCAAAATCTGGTCATATGTAGCCATTAATTTGACTAATTATATAATTCCTAGATTGACTAATGTACAGAGACATCCAACACAGGGAATCATAAAAGATCTCTCGGGTCGAGTGAAAACCGAAGTTGCCATTCAACGTCTAGAGTAGCCAAAAGGGAATCAAACAATTGATACCTCCTTCATAATTTTCAGGCCTGTAATTAAGTCTTTTAAGAACGCAAGAACTGTATTGAATTGTATTTCTGTTTCCCAAACCTCATGGGTTATAATGAGGTATTGAAGCATAGTGAAAGCACTTGACTGAAGTTGAATCTGTGTGCTTGATGGAAGAACAAGTCCCACGTGAGGTCAACTGTAATTTCTGGTAAAAATGACTAAGTCATGGCTCTTAGTGAGAGCCTCTGACAAGTAGCCATGTTGGAGATCAAAAGATGATTCTTCCAACCAAAAATTAGGTTCCACGTTAGCAGTCTGCAAAAGGACAAACTATTGTTAAGTTCCCATAAATGACCAATCTTATTCAGAAAAGAGAAAGCCCAGGAAGTATGAAAGTAATCTTTCTTTTATAAAAAATTAGTCTACCCCTCAAGTTGACTCATGTCACGAAAAATGCAGTATATCTTCCAGAAAAACCAAATCTGAACTTTCAATATTCAACGTTTTGAAGAGGTGGTATATCAGTAAGGCTGACATTAGTGATAGAATTAGTTGGCTGCTCAGATATAAATCTTTTATTTTTAAATCTATACTAATAAAATATAAAGTATTAGTATAGATTTTCACAGGCACAGTGAGGATCCATGGTTATTACATATAATGTATGAGGAAGGCTAGCAACTTGAAATACACTACACTCTTACGATACAGAAATAACTTGGGACTTTATATTTGTTTGGTTGATTCCTTTTTGGAAAATGAAATAAAACCTAGATTGCTGAAATTTCTGTGAATCTTACAAAATTTTTCTGCTTAGACATTCTGAGCAAATATTTTTAGAAAAAGCCTTCCCTAGAATGGTACAGAGGAACTGCATACGTAGATATATTTATCTTCATTCATTTATATTGGCATATTTTCAAGGAAATTGCAACTGGAAAAAGGTATGAAATCCAGTATGTAAATACACAGGTCCAGTTCCAGTGAAATTGGTATTCTATCAGAAGGTAGGAGCTTGGGGCGCCTGGGTGGCTCAGTGGGTTAAGTGTCTGCATTTGGCTCAGGCAGTGATCCCAAGGTCTTGGGATTGAGCCCTGCGTCAGGCTCCCTGATCAATGGAGAGTCTGCTTCTCCCTTTCCCTCTGCCCCTTCCCCCCATTCGTGCTCTCTCTCTCTCAAATAAAATAAATAAAATATTTTTTAAAAATAAGGTAGGACATTGTCTACTAATCAAATGTGAATCAGTGAATGACCTGATGACATATCGAATTCCACTTACACAAAGCAGATGGCCTTCTCTGGTCCCTCACTATCCCTCAGTCATCTTCCTCCTCCCTGACTACATCCGTAGATTTAAAAAGATGGTGGTCTTACACTGTTTCTCTTGCTCTACTATGAGCCTTTGCACTTTTTCTTTTTCTTTTTTTTTTTTTAATGTGACTCATAGAAATCAGTCAGAAATCAGTCTCCAGAAATGGGTTTACCTATTCTTGTAAGGGGAAATAGACTTAGCCAAATAGGGAGTCACAAGCATCCTATTCAACATTAAAGGCACTCTACCAGCAAAAGCAAGTGGTCCAGAAGTTGAAATCTGGAGATTCTTTAGTCATAAATTTCATGTGAGTATCTGGGTAAGAAGTTTCATGTTTGATCCAATGTAGCACTAAGATCAGATACTGCTGATCTTACATAAGAATTGGCGTTGTCTTCACACCAAAGCTGTGGCTTACTGGGGAACAGCAGCAGCAGGGACGACAAACTGAGTGGCAATTAGAGGACTGCACATATTTTATATAATTCAGGATCTGCAAAAAGCAGTCTTTCCTAGGGAGTACTTCTGTCCTATGGGGAAAGAAGAGCTGATCACAAGGGCCCCTGGTTGTCTCAGTTGGTAGAGCACATGACTCTTGATCTCGGGGGTGTAAGCTGGAGCCCCATGTTGGTTATAGACATTATTTAACACCAGATCTTTAAAAAAAGAAAAAAGGGGGCACCTGGGTGGCACAGCGGTTAAGTGTCTGCCTTTGGCTCAGGGCGTGATTCCGGCGTTATGGGATCGAGCCCCACATCAGGCTCCTCCACTAGGAGCCTGCTTCTTCCTCTCCCACCCCCCCCTGCTTGTGTTCCCTCTCTTGCTGGCTGTCTCTATCTCTGTCAAATAAATAAATAAAATCTTTAAAATAAAAAATAAAAAAAATAAAAAAGAATAAAGAAGGGCTGATCACAAATGGACATTTCAGCCTTGGATGGACCCATGAACTCTGAAAGTAGCAACAACAGAAGCAGAAGGAGCAGCAGTGGTATGAATGTGTGGATTTGTATGCTGGTGGTACGTTACTTACATTTACTGAAGAGATACATCTCCAGTTGTGTGCGAAGTTTGTTGATTTAAGAAAGTGGCATTACCAGAGTATTTTATCTTTCAGTAATCTGTGTTCTCTTGTGACTTAAAAATAATCTAGTATTCTCAGTAAAGATTTGCATGAAACTCCTGTATTTGCATGAAAGAAAGCCAAATTTGCATTGGGAGAATGTTAAAATAATGGGATAGCATGGAAGGTGATGAGCAGAAGAATAGACTGGGTTGATCCTTAATTCCCAAATGCACGGAAATCAACATTTTCACCTCTTGAAAGGATAAGGGGAAAAGGAAAAAAATATATTCAGCAATGTCCTGGCATTTGCCATTAATTGTAACATAACCCAGTTGCATATTGAAGAGCAGTTCCGGTCCTTCAAGATTTATGTAACACTTACAACAGTATGATTTATTTACAAAGAGCTCCTTTATGTGCTCTTTGAAAAAGCCCAGCAAAGTCATATCCCTTCCATCCAAATAATGTTTGATTCGAATTCCAAATTCAGTCCTGGAAAGGAATGCAGGCAGTCAAGTGCATTTACTTTGGACATGAGCCATGTGAGGATCCCAGGCCTCTCAGAATGCATGCCAGCTGCTCTGTCCCCTCTGGGCCCAGCAAGGCCTCCTGGGATTGCCTTCTTTATCAACATGGTACCCTGAAGACAGGGGTGCCGGACACTGTGATTTTCCCCTGATCAGCATCCGATCCCTATTCTGTCACTGTGCCCCAGGTTTGCTTGAGAGAATTCGCCCTCCCTCATTCACTGGATACAGACTTGATGGGTGTAACCACCAAGATGTCCTATCATCCCACATTAGGTCCTTAGCGGATTTCTTCCGGGAATCTGACTCTTGAATTGAGACTGATGCAAGGAGCTGGCCCATTCCGGTGATGGCACTTTGAAGGGACTGTCCATTGGTTTTTGTCATCCATGCCCCGGCTGTTCTGGACCCTGTCCTTACTGCAGACTTGCTGATTTGAACTTGTAAATCACCTCAACAACATTCTTTCTTTCTGCCTTCCTTCCTTTTTTGGGGGGGGGCTTAAATTAGCTTTTTTTTTTCTCTTGCTCGCAAAGAAGCTTAACCACTGAGTTATGCCTCTCAGCCTGTAAAACCTCTCTGTCTGGAACACCTGTCTCCAAGGCCAATCTTCTGCATTCACTCCACTCTCCTTGAAATCTCTAATTGACTCTTGGTGAGTGGCCTGAGGACTGGTAAGTCGGGATTCCTCAAGAGAATATAGTTAAGGATAGGAAAGGAGACGAGTAAGGATTTTAGTAACAAATATTCAGTGTTTTGGATGCCAGATCCCCTTTTTCCCTAAGATCAGAGGTACTTCCTTACACATCTGAACACTGATATACCAAAATTGGCTCCTACTTCATCAGCAATTCAAATAAAAATGTTCATCATCAACCATCAGCATTCAAATAGGCTCCTGGCATACTGCCAGAGAGCTCTGCACATCCTGCTGTCCTTAGGAATGGTTTTTGCTTATTCCTCTCTAGTAATCTGTGTACTGGGCAGGCTTAGGTGGGAGATTTCCCTTCAGGGATTTCCTGGAAGCCACCTTGGTGAGAGCCAACTGTGCCCCCTCAAAGCTTTCTCTCTTCTCACCTTTTCTCCCAGAATTTCTGTTCCTTCAGAGCCTTCCAGGTCCAATTCCATATTCACGTTTCATAACATCTAGACTTCTGTTACGAAATACAGAGGGCTGGTATAATGTTCTTTATACAGAGACATTGTTTTTCCTTAGTTTGTAAGTACAAGTTAATCAAATTCTATTATATAGAATAAGATTAATAATCCTTCCTTCTCAAACATTTTTGCTCCCCCTGAAGTGATTACATATGTTTTATTTATTTTTACATATACATTTACATATACCCCTTAATTGAAAATCTCAAGTCATCTTAAATTTATAGAAGTCCAAAATTTCAATTGCATTGCATTTACCGAATATCCTTTTCCCATCTTTACTTTCACAGTCTAGGTTTTGGGTCTCAAAACTTGTCAAACGTCCCATTGCAACATCTTCCTAACTGATGTCCTTGTCACCCTTATATCCCGTGTTCCGACTGATACCGGTCATGTTGAGACAGAAAGCTGATGATGGTACTCTTCTGCTTACAAAAGGCTAATGGCTCCTGACTTCCTAAGGATAAAATACAAACTTCTTGCAGAATACCTAACCCCTTTCAGAATCTGTGCAAACTCTGTCTCCAGCCAAGATACCCTACCCTTCCTCCACTGGAGCCAAACCCATTTTCTGTCTGTCACATTAATCAACCTTGGCACATGTTAGTTACTTTCTCTGCCTGAGAAAGGAGAGGGTGACCAGTCATCAGTGAATGTTCACCATGTACCAAGCCATTGTGCTATTCATTTCTCCTTCAATAATACTCTTAGAAATTAGTTCTTTTTCCCATTTTTGAAAATAAGGTTAAAAAAATCATGCTTAGAAAAATGTAAAAATCTTCCTCAAATTCACAGAATGATTAAGGGCTAGAACTAGGATTCAAACTTAAGACTTCTTGGTTCTAAAGCTCAAGCACTTTTTACATAATCAGACTGTGCTCTGAAGCTCATCCTCTCTTCGTCCTTTAAGACCCAGTCTAAAATGCCACCTCCTCCGTAAAACTTCTTCTAACCCCCAAGGCAGACTTAGTCATTCCCTCCTCCCAGTTCTGGTGCCGCATTCTTCCCTGGTGTCCTTGTCACAATGCATTGTAGTTATGGACGAGTCTGCATTCCCCACAGTCTGTGGGACAAAGGCTACATCTCATTGATCAGTAGGAAGGCCAGCAGGGGAGGTGGAAACAGCAACAGCTTGCCAGAGTTGAATCCCCTTTCTAGTGTTTATGTACCATGCAACCTTGCCAATTTACAGCCGATTTCCTCACCTGCCCCATACTGATGATCCCATGGGCAAGTTTTCTCGTACATAGAAGGCTCTCAGGAAATGTTGAAAGAAAAACTTGCAAGACTGTTCAATAGTTTTGTGGTCCTTTCAAGACATAAATTTGCATTTCAAGGGATCTTCCACAGAACTTCAGTAATGGGATGTTTGATATTTGGGAGAGACTGGAGGGAGAGGTAGTTGGGGCTGGCACCTCATCCAGGCCGCTACCCACCCACCGTATTTTGATATCCACCAATGCTTGACCCAGCAGGAGAGGCTGGAGCTCTACAAGAAAAAATCTATTCTTAGATCTGCTCGGCATCTCTTTGCAAGGGTCCGAGCCCAGCCCTGTGCTTGGCAGGTGTGGAGAACATACTCACTGATTCACTGATTTGCTCCCTGAAAACTCTTAGCTTCATCAAGAAAAATAACATGCATTTTATTGTACGTTTATGGAAAATGCTCAGTAACAGACTTTGTTTCACAAAATATCTTTTAAGAAAAATGTATCCCCAAAATATCTTTTCTAAAGCTCATTATTATGTTTTCCTATGTATGTGAATCTTCCTACTTAGATGGACTCAAAAGCATTTTGCAAACAGATTTATTACCTATGTGGTGTGTTCAAGTCAATTAAAGGAAAATTCAATTAAAACGCAACCGCTTCTGCAGTGGGGCGCGGCAGATGTTCAGCAGCTCCCAGTGACACCTCGCAGAGGTGACACTTAAGCAGCAGTTGACGAACAAAAATGAAGAATTCCATTTTCTATTTAAGCCACAGGAGCCACAGAGAGAAGCAGAATGTAATTATCCAAATTAGAAATTTTATGTGACACTGAAGTCACCCTCTTTGCTATTCACAGAGGGGCCGGGGGATATTTATTGATCACACGCAGCCAAGAACACTGTTTTATGTCTCCGCGGATGGACAGCCCCTCAGGCACATGGTGGCCAAGTACTCTCAGCAATGAAGATTTCTACAGAATCAGGAATGCTGTTCAGGACTTTAGGAAGGCAGTCCCTTCTCCTTATTCTTCTACCCTTGGGCGCCAAACAGGGTTGACCAGTAGACTGTCTTGGGGGACATATGCAGAATACAATGTGAGACAGCAAGAGTGTATCTTTTTGTCCAGTGCAGGAGGGACGTTAGTGGTATTCAACTCGGTCCTGGGTCTGGGTAGAGTGGAAAACATTCGGACAGCTTCATTCAGGGGTTTCCACATTCCCTGCTGCTGAAGGCTAAGGGCTACTGAGGTGGGAGGTGGGTTGTGGGTCAAAGTCTCTTTGACATGTAGAGATACAATTTGAAGAAAGTCACTACACAACATCAAGGCAACCTTACAAAGAGTTAAAAAAAAATCAACCACTATATGAAAAATGCCTGGATGGAGAACTGGATATGTCTCCCCTTCTTCTAGATGTGAGCCATTTGTTCCACAGCCACAGGCTAGCTGTATCATCTTATATGTACCAACCATATACCTATTGTATTACATTTAACTTAAACGTCAGATAGAATAGGTTTCCGCGGAGAAAAAGAGCAACCTCTTGCCTTCAGTTTAGGTTGAACTGAATGATAATTTGATTCAGTTCTGCCTTAATCTGATAGAATTCTAAAATACGAAGCAAGCAGAAACATGTTAATGGATTTGTCTCTGGGTCAAATTCTACATCAACTCACCGTCGTAATGCTATTATTTAATTAACTCATTTTGGTAATGACCACTTGCAAACAACTTACTGATACATATAGAATTAAGAATTACTCTGTCCCTGCATGGTGGGGAAAGGACATCTCCAGAGTCTGAAGGAGAGGGGAGCCAGCAGTTTCTGGGAGAGGCACAGTTTACCGCTAAATCAGTCTATTTAGATGTTGTTACAATTTTACCTGATAAGAAATACGACAAAGGCTGCTTAGATAGTATGGTGTGACCTCGCGTCTAGCTTATGAATCGCAGGGATTAAATACTGAGGTAGGTATTTTCCTCCCATGCAAGAAAAATGGAAGTCTTCCTGAAGAGGTTCACAGGGACTCAATGCTCTCAAGATCAAAGCCGATGCAGATCGACACGGTTATTACACACCCACTGTGTGCATAAAATTGTGCTGAGCACTAGGCAGATATAAAGATGGACACAATGATCTCTTGAATCCTTACAATATTTCAGGGATCTAAAGAGATGAGGAGCAAAAACTAAGAAACAGGGATCACACAGAAGGTTTCTGGTAGAGCCAGAAATCGTATCAGAACTTCTTTTTTGCAGTCTGGGGCTGCCCTTCAGAAGCAGAATTTTGCTTTAGACCTTAGAGCTATCAAATGGTTTTCAAGAGCGTACATAAAGAATAAGGGAACCAAGTAGGTCACTTTCAAGACAGCAGAGGAAGAATCACTCCTGGTCACGCAGAGAGGAAACTAAACTTGGAGACCAAGGTAGAGGCTGTCATTTCTCTCCAGACAGATTTCTCCTGTCACCTGAAAAATTTTATTCCATCAGCAATTTCCCTCTCCTGGATCTGCCACACCTCTCTCTGACCACTAGGTCCTTCTCAGCACAGAATTTGATACACTCCCTAATGCCCAAATTAATCATATAAGCAAGCAAAATCTTACCTAAACCCTGAGCCTGGTGAATGCATCTCTCTGTCTTTTTCCTTCCATCCACAGCCAGACTCGGGAAAGGAAGAGTTGTCTGCACTTACGGCCCCTCATTTATCATAGTCTTGCCTCGGGCACCAGCAATCGGGCACCACACTCTGGAGATTGCTCTCCTAAGATCACTAAAAACCACTTTTCTATCGTTCATCTCAGGGCAGTAATGATCATGCTGACAGTTTTTCCATCTTGAATCCTTCTCTTACCACTGCCTTTATGATCCCACTCTTCTAATTCCTCCTCTCTCTCAGACCACACTCATCAGGACTCCTCTGGCTCCATTCACCTCTTCAATTCTTGGTCCCTCCACTTTGTCAATCTCCCAGAGCACCGTGGAGAGTGGAAGTAACATGAGCTCCCAAAAACATTGGTTGGAATGTTGATTCTTGTGCTTATTGGCTGTGTGATTTCAAGCAAAGTATTGGCTTCTCTGAACCTGTCTCCTTGTCCTCAGTAAGATGGGGCTAATCATGCATAAGTCATCAAGTTCCTATAAGAAATAAATGTGAAACTATAAATTTCACAAAGAAATGATCTTAGGTCTGCCACATAGTATGTGCTCATTAAATGTTCATTCTCCGTCACCTACTACCACTATGTTAATAGTGCCTTAATTGATTTCTCTAGCTTAGACCTTACCCTCTCTCGGAGCAGGTATACATCAAACTGCAAGTCACTTAAAAGTCACCTTAGACTTTTCCCTCTGCCTCACTCATGTGGAATTCCATTGCCTTTAAAATTCTAGAATCAGGGACCCCTGGGTGGCTCAGATGCTTGAGTGTCTGCCTTTGGCTCAGGTCATGATCTCCAGGTTCTGGGATCCAGCCCCATGTTGGCCTCCCAGCTCAACGGGGAGCCTGCTTCTCCCTCTCTTTCTGCCTCTGCCCCTGCTTGTGCTCTCTCTCTTGCTCACTCAAAGGGATAAATAAAATCTTAAAAAATAAAAATAAAAACAAAACACCTCTAGAATCATTTATCCTCTCATTTTCCCACTTCGACTACTGTCTTACTTTGGGGTACCTTCATCCTTTACCTGGACTATTGCAAGTCTTCTGGTTGGTCTCCCTCCAGTCATTCCCACTAACACCCTCACCCCTTCTCCCTCCATAGCTCCCATCTAATGCATCTTCTCTACAGGATAGTCTTCACTGGCTCCCCATCCTCTAGAGAACAAAGCTGACATCATTTGCACGGCATGCAAAGCCTCTCAGGGTGATCCTCTTATTATAACTCTCCACCTTTATCTGCAGCACAGATATCTTTATCCTTTGCACAGACGTCCTGCCCTCCATTCTTACCAACCTACTAGTAAGTATCCTTACTCACGTGTCCTTACTTTCTCTCTGCCTTTACATTCTGATTCCTCTGTTACAAGGGAAATATGAAGTGTCCTAACACTATGTGGTGTGATGTGTGTGTTTTTGTAAGTGTAAACTCCTAACACTTTGTTCCCTATGGTGGGATAAAATAACCCGAGATTGAGAGTGAGAGAGAGAGAATACCAAAAGCCAAGAAGGAAAGGGGAAAAAATAGACTCTTGGGATCTTGAATAATGTTTTACCAAAGTAATTAATAAAATAAGAACTATTTCCAGTGCAGACCACTCACACGCGTTTCCCCAAGCTGGAGCCACGTGTTAGGAATTTGCACTATTGAGTGTGTGAGGAGCATTGCTGCTAGGCTAAAATACGGTGGTTTCTTGAATTGATATCTTAGTTTATTAATGGCTCCCAATTTTCAGGGACCATTTCTTTTCTCAAAAATCACAAAGATGGAAAGTTTATTCACTTTAAGCACGAGGCTGCCTAGAAACTACTGGTTTTCTTAAACTGTCATTAAGGGTAATTTCAACAAGACCTGTGACACTTTCTGCCACCAACCCTAGGATAGCAAAGTGTCTTCCAGTTTGTTGTGCATTGAATTTACTTAATATAGGCCACTTTTTTCCTTTTTTTTTTTTTAAAAAAATTTTATTTATTTTTGGAGAAAGAAAGAGATAGTGAGAGCAAGCAGGAGCAGGGAGGGGAGGGAGAAGCAGGCTCCCTGCTGAGCAGGACCTGGGACGCTGAGGTTAGGACCAGAAGGCAGACACCCAGCCCAACTTACCCGCAGGCCCAGCCCAACCAACAGAACAACCCAGGCGTCCTAACATAGGCCGCTTCCAATTCAGTTGAAAATCAGGACTAATTACACTTAGTTAAGAAAAAAAGGACATTTCTAATTATTTATAAAGGACATGATCACAGGCTCACATTGCTTCTTACACTTTTCTTTCTCTAATTTTATTACTCAGAAAGAGGAAGCATTGGTTAACCGATTTAAATTTGGTGGTGGTGGCATTGGGAAGGGGATTTAATGAAAGCTAGAGACCTTTATTATTCATGACAAAATAAAGTCGGTCTCTGAGCAAAGACACTGAAGGAAATCAGCTTGGATATTTTCCTACTTTTCAACTTGGTTACATCCCAATTTTGGGTACAGATTACAGGTTGTCACTCCTAGTCATGAAGGAAGATCCCTTCTCATTTCACCTGGGAAACACTTCCTGTAGGGCATGAAATTCTGAATAACGGGAAGGAAAGTAGTCAGTATATTCCCATCCCAAGGTGTAAAGCCCCGGGACTGGAACCTGACTGCTTGGCAGCAAATCCACATTTCCCATTTACCGACTATCCTCACTACGTCTCAGTTTCCTTCTCTGTAAAGCGGGGGCAATAATAATAGAACATGTGTCATAGGTTCACGATGGGTTTTAAAACTCATCGATTAATATAAAGTACCCAGAATAAGTCCTGATCTGCAGTAGACTTGTGATAAATGTTAGCCCTTATGATAATCTGTGGCTGTTCTGAATGACCTAGTGATTACTTACGGAATGTCTGTATGATTTATCTCATCAAATCATGGAACGTTTGTGGTAGAAAGGAAAATCTTAAAAATTACCTGGTTTTAAATTAAGCCAAGGCTGCTTCTCCCCTTCAAGCCCTTCCCCCAATCCATTTTTTTCACACAGCAGTCTGAGTGATCCTTCTCAACTGCAGATGATCAATGACTCACCGTCCTCAAGGGAGGAGGAAACTATTCCCCTGGAGATAATACTCTAGCTGCTTTCCCCTCCCCCCCATCATGGATCAAATATTTAAGTCTGTTTTGCTGAGATCCCCCTCCCTACATTTTCAGGAGCTGTTGCTTGTGCCTCACATCCCCTTCTACTCACCTTACTATCTCATTCCTACTTATTTTAGGGCAGGACCCCTCCTGTGTGCTTAGGGAGAAGTCCTGTGCTTTCTCCCTTAGCCCCCATCATGCTGAACTGTAGTTGCCTCTTCGTCTGTATCTGGCTTCTTACCCCCAGTTCTGAGAAGAAGGAGTGGAGACACTTCTTCAAGACAAAGCACAGTGCCTGGAACATAGTAGGTACAAAACAAATACCTGTTTTGTGAGTGAATTGATCAATGATTTTTCCCCCCAGGTTACTCAGAACAAAGATGGGCTTAGAATTAAGGTCTTTCAGGGCGCCTGGGTGGCTCAGTTGGTTAAGCATCTGCCTTCGGCTCAGTCATGATCCAGGGGTCCTGGGATTGAGCCCCACATCTGGTTTCCTGCTCAGTGGGGAGTCTGTGTCTCCCTCTCCTTCTGCCCGTCCCCCCCCCCACTCACTTGTGCACTCTCTCTCAAAGAAATAAATAAAATCTTTAAAAAAGAAGAATTAAGGTTGGCTAACTGAACATAATAAAAATAAATAAATAAATACCCCCCCCCGCCAAAAAAAAAGAATTAAGGTCTTTTCTCCATAGGTATTTGATCAGTTCTTTGGGCAAAAAGGAAAGATTTTGTTCAACAGCCATTGAAGTTGTCAGAAGAAATGCTTTTCCAAATAACAAACGTAAACACTCTTACAGAAAAAAAGCACCAGGATTATATTTTGAATTTAGTCCTTATTTCTTCCTATGTCTATTCCTCATCTCAGCTTCTTATAAATATGAACATATTTTCATTTCTTGATGATTTTATTCTTTCCACCTGGCAGATAACCATTTTTTCCCCTTTGTGTGTGTATGTTTAATGGAGCTGAGATTAACATGGGTATTTTTGCTTGACAACTTCAATTCCTGAAGCTTCTTATTATAACCAAACATCTTTAATTTGATGCTATATCGGCAATTAGAAAGGGAAAGTTTTTGTGATGAGGAGTAAATGTCTCAGTTACTGATTGTTGTGTTTGTGAGAAAGAATAAAATCATTCACCTGATCTCATAAATGTGCTGCAAGTTTTAAATGAAGCCAACACTGCTTCTCCCCTGTGCAGAACTGAAGAGCTGCAGAGTGTCTCATGTTCTATGTAAGCCATTCCATCCCTCATTCCCCTCAACTCTGGTGGAAGGAATGGGACTTCAACACTCTGCATGCCCACCAACGGCCTCCCCTGTCCTCCCCACCCACAGGCACAGCCTCTGAGGCCTGCCCTGCTCTCACAATCCCAGGGCTAATTTCATTCTGTTCTCTATCCCTGCTTACTTTAGCGACAGGAGAAGTCCAGAATGCCAGGTGATCTTTGCTCCCACCTACTGTCCAAGAAATTTGTCATATTCTCCTTTTAGTTTTTATCTCTCCTTCTCTTTCTGCCAGTTCTCTGAAACTCATGCTCCATCACCAGGAAATCTCAATCTTCTCTAACATTTCCCTCAATGAAGGCTGCTCTCTTGCCCACATTCTGTGTAACTGGGCTTGTAGGTGGTTGTTGCCTCTCATTGCCCCTGGCAGACCATTCTTCCTCTTTCCTCCCTCCTGCAAATACCAGCTCAGAACTCTGAGTCATCAGAGTCTGCCATCCTCTACTTCTCTGGTTGATATCACCTGTTGACTCTCCCTCATTATTTGAAGATCTTCCCTTAGTCATTATCTTGGGCTCGTGTCCCCCATGAAACAGACTGGAATATTTGCATGCAGGAGGTTTGTTGAAGAGTGCACTCTGACACAACCCTTGTGAGGCAGGGAAGGAAGTAGAGCTGGACTGAGGAGAAACTGATCAGTGAAGAAGCTGCAAGAGAGGTCTCAGATCATGCTGCAGGTAGCAGTGGAGTTGGGACGTTCCTTCAGACTCATCCCCAGTGGACAGAAGGGCGTCAAGATTTTGTACTTTATCATCAAACTCATACTCTCTGGAGTGTGAGTATACTTACCGTTTCTTGCTCAACCCAGTCTGATTACATGATCTCACTGCTAGAGTGGACCAATGGGATGTTCTGCAGAATGTCCAGATGTTCTACGTCCTTCAGACTATGACAGAGAGTAAGAAAGTTAACACAGCCCTGGATCAAGACATAAATGTGTACTGTTGTCTGTGCCACATTAGTATAAACCACTCCTGATTTTTCTTCCTCAGAGCAATGAAAAAGGATGCACTTACCAGATCAATGACTGCCTACCATATGCCTAGGCTGCATTAAGCTGCCCAGGGAGGACACCACATCTGACCTGCTGCTCTTCCATGGTTGAGTTTGCCATAGTCCATATTCATCTATCTGATTTTTAGGGGCTGAACTGCTGAATGACATGAGAATATGGTGGGAACCACCAGCCCTGTATCCTTTGTATCTTTATGGGTGGGACTAATCTTTGCTATTCCTTCTCTTGTCTTGAGTCGGGAGACTCTTGACAGCACAGTCCTACCCTCACCTCTAGAAAGCTCACCTCTGGTCTCTGTGTGGAGGACTGACTGACAGATCTCTGTCTTAGAGAGGCAGGCAGCCTGGGGCAGGGTCAGGAGTTGCAGTCCCAGCTCAATAACAGATCGTCTGCAGCATCAGCTCTAGAAATGGCCATGGTGGGCCTTGGTAACGGTCAGGTCACAGCCTCACTGGAAGCATTTTTATGGGTTTAGAGAGGGGAGAGGCATGAAAGAACCAACTTGTGGGGGACTTGAAGGCAACAGAGGGGAGTTTGGAATTGATCCAACTCACAGTGGGGAATTTCTTAAGCAGAACAATGAGTTGGTGAAAGTAGGGCTTAATGACTTAAATATCCTGGCCAAAGAATAGATGGAACATGGCAATCGACTGGGCCAAGTATGATAGAAAATATTACAGTATCATAAGCATGTGGTGACAGGGTCATGAACTAAGGTGGTAGCTGTAGGAATTGGAAAAATGAGGAAGGAATAAGGCATATCTTAAAAAACAATGAATCTTGATAATGTAATAGAATCAGCAGATGACAGACCGATAGTTATCAAAAGTTTTTCCATCTTTTCACCCATGAGTGATGGAGGAATGCTATCCTCTTTAAGATAATTCAGAAATGAAAGAGGAGGTACAGAAGAAGAAGGGAACATTTAAAATGGAGGATGATGAATTTGCTTTGGAAATGTTGAGTGTGAGTTGATGGAGAATATCCTGTTGGAATGATCCCTTAACAATTGTAAAAGTGAGATTATAGACTTGGATAAGCATTTGGCAAAACTATAAAAATGTAAACCTATAAAGAAATGCTTTTATCTATAATATTTTTAAGATTTTATTGTTATCAATCTCTACACCCAACATAGGGCTTGAACCCACAACACCAAGATCAAGTCACACGCTCTACCGGCGGAGCCAGCCAGAGGCCCTAAAGGAACCCTTTTAAAGAGACCAATTAGAACTCATTCAGGTGCTTCAGTGGAGGATAACAGTGGTGGTTTTTAAGAAATTGTAGAATGTTTGTGAAGTATATGCCTGGGTAGTATTTGGAGACATTAATTCATATTTTGCACACCTCCCTAGCATTTTCCTGTTCATTTTCTTTTCTTTTTTTTTTTTTTTAAAGATTTTATTCATTTATTTGACAGAAAGAGAGACAGACAGCGAGAGAGGGAATACAGGCAGGGGGAGTGGGAAAGGAAGAAGCAGGCTCCCAGTGGAGGAGCCTGATGTGGGGCCCGATCTCAGGACCCCGGGATCACGCCCTGAGCCGAAGGCAGATGCTTAATGACTGAGCCACCCAGGCGCCCCCATTCTCTTCCATTAATTCAGTAGTAAAGTCTATGCTCGATTGCCTATGGGGGAATAAGGGGCAGGCAGGAATTCCAAAAATAGTTTATAAGACCTGGTATCTCCAAAAGCATAAGTCCATTGGAAGAGGTTTAAGCATGAAACAGTGGACTGAAAGAAGTAGAAGGAAGAGAAAGGCTCCCTCAGATTAAAGAAGATCCTCTTGATAAAGACAAGCCAAGTGGTCTAGAGGCTCCTGACACAGTTCCACCGTAACTGCACAGCAGGCACTCCAGAGAGGATTTTGTATTTATTTACTTATTTATTTATTTTTAATTTAATTTAATTTTTTTAAAGATTTTATTTATTTATTTGACAGAGATAGAGACAGCCAGCGAGAGAGGGAACACAAGCAGGGGGAGTGGGAGAGGAAGAAGCAGGCTCCTAGCAGAGGAGCCTGATGTGGGACTCGATCCCATAATGCCGGGATCACGCCCTGAGCCAAAGGCAGACACTTAACTGCTGTGCCACCCAGGCACCCCTTTAATTATTTTTTTAAATTTATTTTTGTTTTGGTTTGATTTTGCTTTTTGTTCTTTTGTTTGTTTTTTGTTTTTAAAAAGCAATATCCAAGTTCTCCTCCAGAGATTCTGATTTAAATATTCCGGTTTGGGCCCAGGAATAGGGTATTCTCGTTTTTTGTTTTTGTTTTTGTTTTTCTTTCTGGAATAGGTATTTTTGAAAATTCTTCCAGGTAATTTTTATGAGTAGTTAGATTCACTGGCCTAGGGTGGAATTTCTCAGTCTCATCACTATTACTATTTTGGGTGGATAATTCTTTGGCGGCGGGTGATTGTGCATCCTTGCATTGTGGATATTTAGCAGCATTCCTGGCATTTTCTCACTCAATTCCAGTAGCCTCCAACCACTCCGAGTTGTGACAATCAACAATGTTTCCAGATATTGCCAAATGTTCCTGGAGACAAAACTGCCCCTGTTGAAAAGCACTGGTCTAGGAAAACCATAAGATTTGAGGTTCTTGGCCTCACCCATGACACAACTGGGAGCTTGTGAACCTGGAGCAAACATTGAACAACTCAGAGGAGCTACCTGAAGTCTATGACCTATGTAAACCAATGGCCGATGATCAGAGTACCCTGTGCCCCACTTCTCACATCTAGTGCTGTTCACTGGGCAAGTGTCTGAGGTCTTGGCCTAACTTGAGGATGAGAGTGAAGGATGGAGAACTGAGAGAACTCCAAAGTAACTATAGTAGAATCTCCTGGTAGAGTGGGGGCTTAGAGCTAAACATGAAATATTAAAGAGAGAGAAATGGAAGAGTGATATTTATTGAATACCTGAGTTTCTGGCCCAATTTTCATGCATTATAAGAGCTCATGTCCTATTTCCCTGCTAATTCTCAGAAATACATCACACAAATCTTATGCATACATGTCCATGGCAATCCTGCAGTAGACTGGAAGGCCAAAAAAGGCTGACTAACATGGAAGCAGAGCTGCTACAGTGACTGTCTAAAAAGTCCACAAGTGACATCTGAGCTTATCCTGGCAATAAATGAAATGGCAGGGGTGCCTGGGTGGCTCAGTCAGTTAAGCGTCCCCTTCAGTTCAGGTCATGGTCCCTGGGTCCTGGGATTGAGCCCCGAGTTGGGCTCCCTGCTCAGTGGGGAGTCTGCTTCTCCCTCTGTCCCTCCCCCAACCCCCACTCATGTGCTCCCACGCATGTGCTCTCTCTCTCAAATAAATAAATTAAATATTTAAAAAATAAATGAAATGGCATTGCAAAATAAGTGCAGTAAAACAAAGACAATTGGGGGTCTCTTCAGCAGCTAACATAATCTGTCATGTCTTACCCTCCAAACTTTCCTGATACCTGGGAGGTCAATGATCTCTGGTGGACAGCAGGGAACTCAGGTAGACAACTCAATGAGGAAGGAGGACATCTATGCTCTAGGGCCCTCATAGCTCCAGACTAAAATGCTCACCCCAAATGGCAACTGTCCATCCACTCACCTCTTGAATTTATAAGAAGGTCTGTCATCCCAATTGCATTGAGAACCAGGACATTCGGTTGAATCTCATCATCTAAGAAATAAGAATCCTGAAGTCCAGAGATATTAAATGCCACTCACCTAAGGTTATACTCCTAGTAAGTGACAGCACCAGGACTAGAACGTGGGTCTGATGACAACCAGACTGGTAGCTTTTTCACTCATCACAATGTCTCAAAATAGAGATTTTCAAAACATTTGTCTCTTTACACTAGAGATTAACAGAAAAGGAAAGGCAATATAATGTAAGTGTATAGAGGTTCTTAATTGTGGGGTTATTTCAGGCAGTGGCCCAGATTCCATTAAGTCCTGAGCAATAGGGACAAGGTAATAGCTCATATATTTCAGCAAGATGGTAAATCCTAGAAGTTTTGCCATGGGCAGCCTTGGCTTATGATAGAATGTGAAGAAGGAAAGTTTGTCTTCTCTCCAGCACAGTTGTGGTCCATGTGCAAAAAAAGAGTTGGCCCTCAGGTTTATATATATTCCCCACAAAAAATTACTTTTATCATCTTATATCCCTCTTTGCCTCTATATTACCATTTTCCTTTAAGACTCATGGGAAGGGCCTCCAGAAAGGGTTTGAGACTAATGGTCAGATTCCTCACGTTCAGAGTAAAGTACATTCAAAAGGAAGCGGTGACAGGACTATAAGGAAATGTCTAAGGGAGGAAGGGGCCTTAATAATGCAGGAAATTAATCTGACCCAGAGAGCCTGGGCCCTCCTTCAAAATACAAAGTGGTTGCCAGGTTGGTCTACGATACCCACAGCACCAGGTGATGACTCTTCCAAGTCGTGTCACCTGAATCCCTTCACTTCTGAAGTGAGTTCTCTTAGTTCAAAGGCTGGGTACCCGCATGGTTTCCAGAGACTGATGAACTGTGGCTAGAGATGGGAACAGAACTGGTTGGCTGCGCTGCAACCAGAGAAGATGTGGAAGCAGAAGTGGGGTCAGCAGGTGGCATCAGAGACTGAAGTTATGTTGTAGTCAGATGCAAGTAGGCCGCGGGAGGGCAACAACACCTACTGCTTCTTCCAGTAAAAGTTGGAGCTGGTGTAGCATAGGACTAAGGGTCACTTCCATGGTCTATCTTCTTTACTAGGGCCACAGGCTTCTTTCCTTCTTCACCTTTGTCTGATCAGTCCTACCTAACTCAGTTCTGGAACATAGCAGGAGCACAATGAACTCAAATGAATTGATCAGGTATTCAAAGAGTTTGCCCTCCCAAGCACATTTACATTGAAAAGAGGACTCTTTCTGGAACTAAATATTTATTCAGATACACCTTCCTTAGACTTGAAAACAAATAAAAATGCAGACTTGAAAACAAATAAAACACAAATTAAGAATATTAAAAATTTAACTTTGAACACTGACAAATTGACACAATAGTGGGGAACTGCCAGCCAAATTTTGAGAGAAAACCTAATTCCTAAGAGGCAAGAAAAGTCACTAGGCACTAATGCTGACTGAGGGCATTGGCCGGTGTCAGAAAACATACCAGGAAACCTACATTTGCATTCATCAGCCTCAGGGGTAGGGGGACAGAAATCAAGTCCTTTGCCAGCAAATTCTACCTAATATTCAACAATGAAATATTTCAGTGATGAAATCGACCTGGTACAGACTTACAAAGGATAGAAGGAGGGAACATTGCCCAACTCCTTTTTGTGAGGATAGCGTATCCTTGATTCCAAAACTCAATAAGGATAGTACGCAAAAGGAAAAATAAGGCTAATTTCAATACATGAAAATAGTTGCAAAACCCAGGAATGTGAGATTGGATTCACATTAAAATCAATTAATTTATCACAACAAAAGATTGAACTAGAAAGATCATGGGATCCAACTCACAAGATGAAGAATACATAGCCCAAATGTTTGTCACTGGTAGAATACAATGGGATACTATATGTACTCATACTATGTACCCGTGATGACACAGAGCAGGGACAGGACTCAGGTCCTCTCAACCTGACCGCAAATCCCAGCATTGCTTGATGGCTAAATCTCCATGCCCTTGGGTAGCATACCTGCAGGAACAGAGGCGGGATGCTTACTGAAAGGAGGGACTCAACTACAGGAAGACTGGCCAGGGCTGGACCAAACCAGTCTGCACCAAGATGGACCCCAGAGTCAAACTCTCCCTGACTTTTCCCCTCATTCTAATATTAATAATCATATCCAGGGATACAGGTTGTACATGTTAATTAGACACACGATGCATGAAGAAGTATGACTTTTAAGTGCACAGGTGCTAAAAATACTCAGCTCCCCATGCTTTCATCATCCTTTTCCCACCTAAGTTTCTTTAAGAAACTCTCCCTGACCTCTCCTTGGAAACTCAGCCTGAGGATTCTTCCTTTTGTGCTGTCTCTCTTGTACTCGAGCATAAGCCCCCAAAAAGCTCTGCCTGAAACTCCCATTTGGCCTCTTGTCAATTTCTGTTGCTTAGCGAGCCCAAAGGCCGTGGGAACGAGGGTAGTGAGTTAACTGTAGCTAAATCCACAACCCAAATGAGTCTTACATATAATCTTAGCGAAACAAGCAAGACATCGAAGAATACCTATAGCATGATTCCACTTATATAGTTTAAAAAAATAGGCAAAATGTAATCATATTCTTTAGGAATGTATGCATAGCAGGTAAAAGTGTAAAGAAAATAAATTTATTACTGTAAACCTAAGAACTCTGTTACCTCTGGGAAAGAGAGAAGGGGCTGTGAATTGATGGTGGTGTAGAAAAAGACATTAGGGTTCAAAGCTGACTGCCAAGAAAGACTTCTTGAGACATCTTTGGTGCAAAAAAGTGATTTTATTATAGTATTGGGACAGGACCCATCGGCAGAAACAGCTGCACTGAGGTCATGAGGAGTGACCCATTATATACTTCCAAACTGGGTGTGGTCAGGGATAGTGAAAGTCTCTAAAGAATTTTGGAATCAATGTTTCCAGGACCTTGAGGTGTTGCAGAAAAATGAGAATCAGACCTGCGAGAGACCAAGTGACACTCGGAGAAGTAGGAGAACTTGGATTTATTTTACACTGGGGGTCCCAGATGAGCTCGTGCTCCAAATTCTGGGCCATTGGGCAATGGCGTTACAGGGCTTTTATAGGGCCTTGGAGGCAGTCAGGCTCCAAGGGCTATGCTGACCGCTGGTAGGTGGGTTTAAACTGGGGGAGTGAGGGCTGTTTTAGGCCGGAACAGTAGTGGCGGGAAGCCTGTTTACAGAAGCAGAAATGCTGGTTATCTCTTGCTCCCAGTAGGGCTTCTGGTTATCTCTAGCTTGTTGTTAGTAACTTTCCATCTTCTGGGGTCTCCTGGCCTGGGCCTGCTCTGGGCAGTTTCCCTCTTCCGAGGGGGCTAGCCATTGTGGGGGAAAGGGTCATTTGTTATTATCTAGAAAAACCTGAGTCATGAGATCCTTCAGATGTATAACGGTGGGTCATATGCTTGGGGGATGATTGCCAACATGTATCTTGGTGGGGTAGAGATAAAGGAAGTTTACAAAAGAATTTGTTTTTTAAAAAAAAGATGTTATTTATTTGTCAGAGAAAGAGAGAGAGAGCACAAGCAGGGGGAGTGGCAGACAGGGGGAGAGGAAAAAGCAGACTCCCTGCTAAGCAGGGAGCCCAATGCAGGGCTCCATCCCAGGCCCCTGGGATCATGACCTGAACAGAGGGCAGACACTTAACCGACTGAGCCACCCAGTGGCTCTGAAAGAATTTTTATATGCTAGCGTAGACTTACAGGATCCTGGGGGTTGGGCTAAGATTGCCTTTTGCCCTCAGCAAAGTATTAACATCGAGACAGTGAGTCCCTAGAGGAATGTCACCCTGCATGCTTCAAGGACTTGTCAATGGGCTACAGATGGTATGGAAATTTCATAAATTTTCTTTTGCCTTTGTTTCCCACCTTAATGGGAAACAGGGAGAGTTTGGAGAAGTGCTGTCAGTGTTTTATATCTTGATTCAAGTGGTGGTTACTCAGGTGTGCACTTAATAATTACTGTCATCGTTAAACTTCATTTATGGTTTATGCACTTCTAAATATGCATCTTATATTTCACACCAAAAAAAAAATCTTTTTCAAGGAAACCTTTGAGACTCACAGAAATAAAACTCCAATGGTGGTATTTCAGGCACCATGTCTGACAATAGGAAAGATGTTTTGGGGTAGGGTGGACAGATCCATACTCAGGAGCATGACGGACCGAACGTTTACTCCGCTACTCACACAGGCAACCTCCCTGTCTATAGTCCAGCTCACTAGACTGAAAAGCCTGGTCCTGGTCATTTATGCAGTGGTCTATTGATCTTTGCCATAATCTTTCAGAACCAACCAAGCCAACATTATGACTACTTCAACCATACAGATCTTAAATTTAACTTGAAAGCGCAATAATTATGTTCATGTTTTTTAGCATTTTTGAATCCGGCAAATTGATGAGCACGATCCCAAAGCAACTAAGACGATTATTCATGCCTTGTAGTTTGTTTGGTCATGGGTCATAAGAAATAAGAAATAAAACCTATTGAAAGTCAATGATAGAAAATAAAAATGCAAAACTTAGTATTTTTTTTGAATGATAACAACAGCTCATCAGAGAAGAGCCTAGGAGTTGTCATGGCAACAGTAATACAGGAAAGTAAGCCTCCAGCCTCCGAGTCTCCTTTTTCTCTCTTTCCTAGTACTGGCACCAAATAATAAAGAATGGTCCCAGATGATGTGTAAAACCCATAATGTTTATAAATTAGTCTCAGTTAACTCATACAACAACCTTGAGTTTCTAAACAAATAACATGCTGATGAATGCTAAGAGAGTAGAGACATCTTTGATGGATGTACAATGCATCTAGGTCTCATAAAATAAAATAATACAGCATATGGTTGGGTTTACTGATGGCCTGTGCATATCAAACCTGACTAGCATCATGTGTACTTTCAAGTGTTGAATTTTGCTCCATCTTTATGTCATTAAACTGTAATACACTCATGTCAACCCTCACATATACATTCTCATCCTTGATCTCCAATGAGCATACACCTTACCTATTGTACAATAAATAGGTAAGTAGGGAACACCGGTTAAGACAGTGAAATTTGGCATCAGAGAAATCTAAGCTTAAATTCGAACACTATGACTTATTTGCTGGGCACTCGGGTGAATTACTTAATATTTCCAAATTTCAAATTCATAATCTGTAGAATGGAAATGACTATAAGTATAACACCTCTTGGGTGGTTGTGAAGGCTAAATGAGATCATGTGTATACAAGCACTTAGTGGGGCGCCTGGGTGGCTCAGCTGGTGAAGCATCTGCCTTGGGCTCAGGTCATGATCCCAGGGTCCCAGATGGGGATGGAGCCCTACATCAGGCTCTCTGCTCAGCGGGGAGTCTGCCTCCCCCTCTTCCTGTGCCCCTCCCCCCTGCTTGTGCACTCTCTCTCAAATAAAAAAAAATTTTTTTAAAGCACCGAGCACAGCACCTGACACATACTAAATACTCCAAATATTAATTTATTATTATTATACATAAAATACTGTCCATGGCCTATAGTTATAGATATTTCAATCAATATTTGAAAGTCACAGAAAAATTGGAGTTCTTAGAATTGTAGTTCTCAGCCACTTTATTCAACTTCTGTTTCTATTCCCGATTTGGTGTTTCATTTCTCAGTTAATGCTTGGAAGCACTATTCAAAAACCACTCTGCCAGCCCTCCTCTACAGCTCTCACTGCTTATTATGCTTGTTTGGGTCCCATTCTCAATCACAATTAAGAGTGGCAAGTTCTGGGGACGCCTGGCTGGCGCAGTTGACAGAGCATGCGATTCTTGATCTTGGGGTCACGCTGGGTGTGGAGCTTACTTACAAATAAGTAAAGAAGTACAATGTAGGAATATTTAAAAAAAAAGGAGTGGCAAGTTTTCTGAGAGACAAGGCTCAGTTTAATTCCTATTCCGACCATAGTTTGTTAAGTGAGGTAGAGTGTAAGGATGTCATGTCCATGAATATAAAAAAATGGGGTATTGGACCACTGGCAAATCTATTTGCTGTACCATCATGTAATAGCTATGAGTGAGGGGCATAGACTTGAGTTAGGCTTCTCGCCCTCTTTTTTTTTTTTTAATTGATGTATAGCATACATACGGAAGCACAAATATGTTGTGTAGAGCTTGATGAATGTTTCCAAAGTGAGCACACTCATGGGCCCATTGCCCAGATAAAGAAATAGAACATTATCAGCACAAGAGAACCCTTCCTTAGACCGCTTCTTGGTCATTACCACCTTCTATGGGAGCCATTTTTCTGTCATTGTCAATTAGTTCTGCCTGTCTTTAAATTCTGTAAATAGAATCATAAATCTTCTCCTGTGTTTGGTTTCCATTTATCAACAATATTCTTGTGAGAAGGCGATACAGTGATTTATAATAAGAAATACATATTTGATCTTTGACTCCATTCCTGGCACAGAGCTCCGAAAACCCTTGGTATTTCCTGTGATCCCAGTGGTAAATGTGTCTTTTGTTACGTTAATGAGGTGACTTTGGGAAAGCCTTTAGGTAACCAGAGGATAGAGGCTGGTTGCTGGGGAACCAACCACCTGATTACAGGGTCAGAACTGGAGCACAGAGTAGGCAAATGCTTAGTAGAGTGGACACTGGTTTGCCACTTCACCAAAGCGGTTTTGCCAAACTGCCCTCTCACCAGCAGTGTATGAGACTTCCAGATGCTTCTCATTTTCACTAATACTTGGCATGTGTGTCTTTTTAACTTTACCTTACTGGTGAGCGTGCAGAGGTATCTCACTATGGTTTTGATTTTCATGTTCTTCATGAATAAGGCTGAGCCTATTTTCATATATCTACTGACTGGTTATGAAGGCTCTTATGAAGTGCTTTGGCCAAAGCACGTTTTTCTTTTTTTCCATTTTATTTATTTATTTGTTTGTTTATTTATTTATTATTTTTGTTGTTGTTGTTTCAAGTTTTTATTTAAATTCCAGTTAGTTGGGCACCTGGGTGGCTCAGTCAGTTAAGCATCTCACTCTTGGTTTTGACTCAGGTCAGGAACTCCTGGTCAGGAGATCAAGGCCTGATTCAGACTCTGAACTCAACAGGGAGTCCGCCTCCTCTCTCCCTCCACCTCTTCCCCCACTCTCTCTCTCACTCTCTCTGAAATAAATAAATCTTAAAAAAAAAAAAACAACGCTGATTTAAAACAAATTTCTAAAAAATAAATTTCAGTTAGTTAACATATAGGGCAATATTAGTTTCTGGAGTAGAATTTAGTGATTCATCACTCACATACAACACCCAGTCGCACGTTTTTCTAGTGTCCTTTTTTATTGATTGATTAGATCTTATATATATCATATATATATGATATATATGCACATATATATATACCCCCCTTTACTCGCACGTGTACATGCTCTCTTTCTAAAATAAATAAATAAATCTTAAAAAAAAATGAAAGGCTCTGAAGTTGGAAAGATGTATATTAAAATATATGAGTTTTCTCATCTGTAAAATGGGAATAGTAATCTCATCTCCCACATGGTAGTGCTATGAAGATTTAAGAGGACCATTTGTGTGAAGCATCTAGAATAGTACTAGGTATGCAAACTGTTTATTATACTCCACTTATTACCAATGTAATACTCATTATTTTATTCCCATGTTAAAATATACATGTAGTAAAACCACAGTTTTATAGGTGCACATCATGGGTAAACATAATTAATTTGTTCATATTAACTTTGATATGCAAACAAATTTTATGACATTGATACTGTATTGCAGGCCTGGACCACACAGCGGAGTTAACGAGATTTCCTCCTTGTCTAGAATCTATTTGATTTGCCAGCATAATTGATTTTGAGTCTTCAGTTTCTTTTTTCTTTTTTTTTTTTAAGATTTATTTACTTATTTAGAAAGAGAGAGAGAACACGTGAGTGTGAACAGGGGAAGGGGCAAAAGGAGAGGGAGGGAGAGAATCTCAAGCAGACCTCCTGCTCAGCTCAGAGCCTGATGCAGGGCTCCATCTCAGGACCCTGAGATCATGACCTAAGCCAAAATCAAGAGCCGGAAGTTTAACCAACAGAGCAACCTAGGTGCCCCAAGTCTTCAGTTGTCTTAATCCATTTTTATATTTTATCGTATGAGTTATGCTTTAATGTAGTGAAATTCCGCAGCATTATGTAGATAAAGCCTTTGTAAAAGGAAACATACTACATTATTCTTCCTTGAACCTCATTGGGAAAACATTAAGATCATATTTAAAGAGTTACTCATCTGGATTTACTTGAAAGTTTGTTAAACAATTCCCTGGAAGGAAGGTAGGCATTTCTGGGAATTTGTTGAAAACACCATAGTATCATTCATAATACTGTGGTCTTAATTTTTTAAATGATATTATGGTTCCCCAAGTTACTAGAGAGAGAGCTAGGGTTGTTCTTCACCTGGTGAACTTAAAACTGCAACAAACATAAAGACAATAGAAGTGAGAAGGGGAATGATTTGATATGGTGGGAGGTAGTCTTAAAAATTATTAACTGACTCCTTTCTTTCAAGATTGTTTCATTACATTATCATTCTATAAAGGTTGCATAGAGATTGGCCAGCTAAGATGAAACTGGAAGCAATGAGTTATGGTGGATACAATGTAAGAGTTGATATTTACTGAGCACTTCCTATGGCCATAACTCCCTTCAGTGCTTTATGTGGATTATCTCTTTCAACCTTCTTGGCAAACCTCCAGAAGGGGTACCATTTTATACCCATCGTACAGCTAAAGAAGCTGAGTCTTGGAAAGAATAAGTAACTCGGCTACAGTGACACAGTTAACAAGTGATAAGCCAGGATTCAAACCTAAGTAGCTAGATTCAATATCTGGCATTCTTTTTCTTTTTTTCCCCCCTAGCTTTAATTAATTAATTTATTTATTTGAGGGAGAGAGACAGCACAAGCAGGTGGAAGGGCAGAGGGAGAGGAAGAAACAGACTGCCCACTGAGCAGAGAGCTTGATGCAGAACTCGATTCCAGGACCCTAAGATTATGACCTGAGCCAAGGGCAGACGCTTAGCGGACTGAACCACCCAAGCACCCCGGTTGCTTCTGTTCTATTCAATTATTAAAATGCTTGACTTAAAGCATTTTTGTGAGTGACCAGATATGCAAGATTCAGTGATCTTGACAACCTAACCTGGATATTTTGTCAGTTAGGGACGAATCTCTTTTACTCAATATTCCAGTTATCTCTTGCTGTGTAACAAACCATCCCAACTCCATAGCTTCAAACAGTAGCAATCATGTATCCTTGGACAGGCCTTTGCAGCGGTGGTTATCCCTCTTCCACACTGTGCTAGTGGGGGGGCTCAACCCGGGGCTAGAGGTTTACAGGATAGCTCACAAACATCGCTGCAAGATGGCGCTGGCTGTCAGCCGGGAGTGCAGCCCGGGCTGCGGAATGAAGGGCTCAGTTCTTCATCTTATGGGCTGTTTGGACTTCCTCATGGCTCGGTGGCTGAGTTCCAAGGACAAAAATCTCAAAAGAACCAGGCACAGGCTGTTGCCTTTTATGGCCTAGAATCACTTCTGCTTCTGCATCACGCGACTTCACTTCTGCTGTAATCGCAGCCTGCCCAGATTCACGAGCAGGAAACACAGTTCCCACCTCTCCACAGGAGGCGCCTTGAAGCCACATACTAAGAAAGCCTGTGGGATGGGAGATACTGTGGCCATTTTTGGAAAGTGCAACCTGCCACACCATATGTGTTCATTCATTCATTCGTCCAATAAATATTTATTGAGCACTGAATTAGGAGTCGTTTTCAGTAGTGAGGAAAAATACACACTCACTGTGTGGTGAGGGAAATGGGCCTCATTTGTACAGTCACATAAATAGATCTTATGGTTATAACAGTGATAAACGGTGCAAATGAGACACCATGAGTGAGTGTGAGGAGATCTAAGACGTCAGTAATGGCTTCTCTCCAGAAAAAGAAATGTGAGTTACACTGAGATCTTAAGGCTGAGGAAGGGTAAATTTCTCAAACGGCATTCCATGCACAGGGAACAGCATGTGAAAGGCCATTCAGCAGAAGAAAGGCCATTCTCACAGTTCCCTGTGAGAACAAGGACACGAAGAAGGCCTGTGTGGCTGGAGAAGCTAGTGAGAGAGAAAGAAGTTGAGGCTGGAGAGGCTGCTGGAAGAGCGGGTAGAAGACCAGGCAGGGACAAGCTAAGGCATTTTGCCTTTAGTCTCAAAGCAGGGAGAAGCCATTGAAGTGTTTGGAGCAGAGGCAATGCAGAATCTGATTTGCATTTCAAAGAGTACACTGTCCTCAGTGTGAAGGTTAAACAGGAGAGGGTGAAAGCAAGGAGAACAGTGATGTGGCTATTGTCATAGTTCAGGTAAGAGGTGATGGGTAATGTAGACTAACCTGGTGGTAGAAATGGAAAGAATTGAACAGATTTGAGAAATGGAAGGGTGATCCTGCATTTA
This sequence comes from Ailuropoda melanoleuca, assembly GCF_002007445.2. Classification (NCBI taxonomy): domain Eukaryota; kingdom Metazoa; phylum Chordata; class Mammalia; order Carnivora; family Ursidae; genus Ailuropoda; species Ailuropoda melanoleuca. The sequence continues at coordinate 127,563,695 of NC_048218.1, read as the reverse complement.
CCTTGTTCTCTCCTCAAACACTGGATTCTGGTTTGCTAGAGCAATAAGGGTCAAATCTTAATAATGTTTGAATTTACACTACTTAGCTCAGTCTCTGGAATGTGAGAGATAATTAATGAGGGTTTTGGGGGGGTGGATGGGTGGATGGATGGATGGATGAGAGAATGAATAAGAAAATAGACACACCGTCCTTTCAATTCCAAGCTCCTTCATCCTCTCCTGCCTTAGTGCCTTTACTCAAATTGCTCTCTTCTTTCAACATCAGCCTTCTTGGTCTCACTTTTCTCTGCCCCCTGGTCAACCCATCCTTCATCAAGGGAGCATTCCTGGATGCCGAGCTAGTCAGATGTTTCCCCTCTGTCCTTCAGAAGGCATCTCCGTCGGATGTCAGGACTTACCACACTGCCTTGAGATACTCAGTGTGTCTCTTCACCTGATTGTGTGAGTTCCCTCATGCAGGGACTGTGTCTTGTTCACGTCTGTAACCCCAGCAGCTAGCACAGTGTACAACCTACAGGGGCACTAGTTAGTGTTGGCTTATATCAGTGAATGGAGGGAACGAATTCTGTGTGTAAGACCCCCACGTGCAAAGGTGTCAGAGCTGACATTCTCTGGGGGAAAATTAGGAGTACAACTAACTAGCCTTCTTTCCCAAATGGTTGCCATTGCCTCTTCTGGAGAGTAGTCCAGAAGGTTGCTGGTGCACCATCTTTATTTCCCTGTCACCCTCCCCATTGTGCAGCCACCCTCACCCTCAGCCAAGAATCTGCTTCAGCATGTGAAGGAACACGCGGCTGAGATTTCAGAATTTGCCATCATAAAATACAGTAGGAATGAGTTGGGCCTGAAAAATATTTAAAAGCAGATGTTTTCAATAAAAAACTTAATATGTAGAATAACACTCCCAACAGAATAATTCGCTGAAGCACTATTTCATGCTTTTAGTGGGGACACTAATGAAATATACTTATGAAACTTGGAAACACTACCAGGAGAAATGCATAATGCTTTAGGCCAGGGCCTCTTAAACTGAGATCCACATGACATGACACGACATGTTCTTAGCATTTGTGAGTCCTCTAGGAGAATTTTTAATTTTAGTTTTTAATTAGGTGCTAATTTAAAAATTAATATGAGCATACCTCAAATTATCTAATACATTTACTCTCTGGTGGGGAAACAGGCTGAAAAGCGGTACTGACAAAGAGTTTTAGAACAGAGGAAGACTTCATTCATATGACTTCTTCGATGATCAGTGATCCACCAAAGAGTTTAGTTTTAAATGTATTGGTAAGCTACACATTCTCATGTCAAGATGATAACTCATCCCACAACTACCATTATATAACTCTTACTGGATTTAAAGATAGAACAAAACGAAACACACCTCTTTTTTGCAGTGATAATTTGCAATTGAAAATCATTTTCATAGAATAAGATGTTAATTTCTTATTTCCTGACTATGAGACTGTCATTTGAAAATGGTATAGTG